>NC_142444.1:38895416-39047777 GCF_059453495.1 Arachis ipaensis | reverse complement strand
AGGGTCGACGCAATCACGTGAGTGGCGCGATCGCGTGGAGGGCAAAAAGAGTGAATGACGCGATCGCCTGGGGCATGCGATCGCGTCGCTAGAATTTGTGCGAAACGCACAGTTCCAGCATCGTTTCAGCGCAACTCTCTGTCTCCTTTTGGGGTGTTGTGCAATCCATGCGACGCGATCGCGTCACTCACGCTGTCGCGTGGGATGTGTGTTGTGCAAGTGACGCGATCGCGTCAGGGACGCGATCGCGTGGGTCATTTGTGTGAAACGCACAATGGCCGCACGATTCCAGCCTAACTTTCTGGACGTTGGAATTTTTACGCCGATCTCCAGATCACGCGGCCGCGTGAATGACGCGGTCGCGTGGGTAGTGTTTTTCGCAATTTGACGCGATCGCATGAGTGATGCGGTCGCGTCGCACACCCTTTTTTTTATGCAGTATGCAGAATGCAATGATTAATATGAATGCGATGCAAAACTTCCAGGTTCAATATAATAAAATAAAATAAAACTTGAAAACAAATAAAATGAAATAAAAAAATTGAAAAAGGAACGGTCATACCATGGTGGGTTATCTCCCACCTAGCACTTTTAGTTAAAGTCCATAAGTTGGACATTGGAAGAGCTTCCTGTTATGGTGGCTTATACTTGAATTCATCCATAAATCTCCACCAATGCTTGGAATGACAATAGCCTCCGGGGTCCCAAACTAGGCATGTAAAGCTTCTTAGCAGCTTCAAGCAGATTGTCAGGCTCCCGGGGTGACGAATGTCGGAATAGATTCCAGGATCCCAAACTTTGCTTTTAAATCTGCCTTCGTCTTTATCTATACTTTTCCATCTGGGCGGTTTAAAAATTGGATTCCCACCAAGATGACCAAACGCTTTCCGAGATCCATTTGATTGAATATGAAACCAATCCTTACGCTTCAAGTTGAAACGTGGAACCTTATTGAACCTTGTGCACCAGCTCTGAGTACGAGCCATGTCCCACTTACTCTTAAAGCCGCAGAGAGCTCTAAGCTGGCCATCTGTTTCAAGCAAACCATATTCAAGTGAAAAAATACAGTTAAAGGTTAAGGATTGTATCCACTTGAAGCTTGTATTGGGTGGTAATGGCCTTGGGATAGGTGGTTCCAGTGGTTCTGTGAGTTCTACTCCCTTGTGCTCTTCTGTGAATTTCTCCACTTCCTTGCAGGATTCTTCAAATGTATCCATGTCCTGATCAAAGCCATCTATGTCTTCCTCATCACTTAAGTCATAGACTGGAGGTTGAGAGAAATCTACCTCCGTATCATCTTCGTAGTCACTTGGGGAAGATCCTTTGATCTCAGAGAATTCACTTGCGGATGCAAGTTCCTTACTAGAAGAACTTGACTTGAGATTATCATCATCAAGGAAACTTGCTTTTTGGGTTATTCTGTCTAGTTCTTCATGAAGGACTTGCTCTGGGGATTGCGCACAATCCTCCTTAGCATCAATTGTAACATCCTTGACAGAATGCTCCACAACTCTGGATTCCCATGGAAGTTCAGCGTCTCCTAAGTCTTCAACCAATTCTTCTTCTTTAACAATGACAGCTTCTTCTACTTGTTCCAGTACGAAGCCATGCTCTGTCTTGTCCACTGGAGTTTCTAGTATCTCCTTCATGCTGCGCTCTTCATTAGATTGTCCACATGGGGCTGTGGGAGGTTCTTGAATGTTCGAACACCTAGAAGATAATTGACTTACTGCTTGCTTCAGTTGATGACGGGTTGTTTGAAGTCGAGCCACTGTTTCCTTGAGGCGAACCTCTGATTCTCGGGGTGATAGATTTGGATATGGTGCATGGGGAAGTGGTGACGTTTGGGAGTAATTTGATTGGAATCGGGGTAAATGAGGATCATACGGTGGTGAATGGTGAAAAGGAGCTTGTGAGTGTGGTGGTTCGGAGTTATGTTGATAGGATGGTCTATAAGCACAGGGTGGGGCTTGTTGGTAATTACAAGGTTGTCCACCACGTCTATTTGCTTGGTATGCATTGTAGAATGGTCTTTGTCCATGATATCTTGGAGGGTGTTGCTGCCTAAAGGGTTGATCAGATCCTCTTGGCTCCATCCATCTTTGATTGGTCTGACCTTGATGCATGTTCCTATTATAACTTCCATTCCTTTCAATAACATTAGAACCAAACTCGAAGCGAAAAGGGTGAGAATTCATAGTGGCTAATAAAAATAAAAGGGGAAAATAAAGACAAATAACAAGTAAAAGAAAAATATTTACAATAACCAATAATAAGGCACACGATTGCAGTTCCCCGGCAACGGCGCCATTTTGAAGAACTTGAAGATTGATGGTTTAGAAGTTATGGTAAATACTCGTTGCAAGTATAGTTACTAAACCAAGCAATCAACCTTTCTTACAAACGTTTTGGTTGTCACAAGTAACAAACCCCTAAATAAATTGATAACCAAAGTATTCAAACCTCGGGTCATCTTCTAAAGGAACTACAGGGAAGTATGTTCTTATTAATGGTTATAGAGATTGTAAATTGGGGTTTTGAGAATGAGTAGTGAATAGTTGAATTAGCAAATAAAGTAAATGAAGAACAAGCAATTTAAATGGCAAGTAAAATAAATAAATGACTGTAAATAAACTTTTGGCAAGGTATGAGAAATTGGAGGTCCTATCCTAGTTATCCTTATCAATGATGATGAGAATTGAATCTTAATTCCACTTTGTTAACCTTTACTAAGATAAAGGAAGGTCAAGGGATTAATTGGTTTGATCTTCGGATCCTATTTATTTCCTAGGGAAAGATTGGGATTATTGAAGTTCAATTTAATTAACAAAGATGACAATTATCAATCATATTTGAGTTTGATAACTCCTGAGTTACAGATTTCTTAACCAAGACTAAAAGGAGAAAAGTAAATCTACTGGAATAAAAATGTCTTCAGATGGGAATAACAATAATGTAAATAAAAGAAAGCAATAATAAACTGAAATACCTCAAAAAACATTAATTCAAAAGAGTAATCTGTAACATGGAAGAATTCATAAATTAAATTGCAAAAGTAAATAAAAGGGAATATTGAACCTGATAAAGAGATAATTCTGAAAGCGAATAAAATCCTAAATCTAAATCCTAATCCTAAAGAGAGAAGAGAGAAGAGAGAACCTCTCTCAAAACTAAATCTAAATCATGGAAAACTAACTAAAGTCGAGACTCTCCTTGAATGGATGCATTCCTCCACTTCATAACCTCTGGTCTATGCCTTCTGGACTTGGATTTGGGCCAAAAAGGGCTTCAGAATTCGCTGGGAGCGTTTTCTGCAATTTCTGGTGCGTGGCCTCTGTCACGCGTCCGCGTGGGTCACGCGGTCGCGTCATTCAGAGTTTTCCTTTGCACGCGGTCGCGTCAGTCATGCGACCGCGTCATATGTGTTTCGCTCGAGGCGCGCGATAGCGTCAGTCTTGCGTTCGCGTCGCGCTCTCTTCGCACTGGCATGCGGCCGCGTCGTCCATGCGATCGCGTGGCTGCCAGTTTCTTCACAAACTCCGTTTTATGCTTTCCTTCCATTTTTGTATGTTTCCTTTCCATCCTTTGAGTCATTCCTGCCTTAGAAGATCTGAAACTACTCAACACACTAATCACGGCATCGAATGGAAATAAAGGTAATTAAAATAATTAATTTTAAAGCATAGGAAACATGTTTTTCACATACATCACATAATAAGGAAGGGAAAGTAAAACCATGCAGTTAATATGAATAAGTGGGTGAAGGATTGAATAAATCACTCAGATTAAGCACAAAATATATCATAAAATATGGGTTTATCAATGGCCGAACACATTCAGTATTCAACTAAGGCCTAAAAAAACATGTCCAAATACTAGCTAATGCTATCTCAGGTATCAAAGACAAGTTTACAATTGTTGAGAAATTGAAACATCTTGATTTTGGTGATCTAGAAGTTGTTCAGGTTGTCATAAAGTTTTTTGATAATTATCTTTTGGAGAAGAATTTTTGGGATTTGACGGATTCTCAGACGAGTGCACTAGTACAATCCATCCTCGGATCAAACTAGATTTGGATTAGTTAGTCATTATATATTGCAAAACTTAGCATAAGTTCCTATATCTTGCTATTTACATGCCTACATTATTTTGGAAAAACTTGTCAAGGTTGGTTTGTGATGTGGGACCTGAGAGGAAAAAACTTTTCAACCTTGTGTTTAGATCCTTGAAGCTTCTTTTGGCTTCCATATTTGATTCTATTTTAGAAAACTTATCACGTTATATGTTTATGATGATAAAATTCACTACAAGAAAGTCGCCGGATATTGTCGGATTTACCAAAAAAATATGCTGGTAACTTGTTTACCGTCAAATTTAGTGGCAGAATAAATCCAACGGTATAAACTTCGCTGGTAATTGTTTACCGACGAATTTTTTCGTCCTCACTAATTATCGACGGATTTGGTGGTGGATATAAACTTAATTCTGGAGCTTGTTATGGAGGTAAAATCTGAGGTAAACTTAAATTTTTAATTTTTTAAAAATAATTGTTTGTAAATTTAATATATAATTTTAAATATTTAAATTTAATAATTTCTAAACTATCAAAATTCAAAGTTTTACAAGTTTTAAGTTGTATGACGGAACATAAATATGACTCGTAAAATATAAAATATTAAAAATTATAAAAATTATGAGAACACAAATTCACAAGTCAAAAGTCACAACTCAAAAGTCAAATTCATAGCTCAATCACAAATCAAAAACACAAATTGACAATTGACAAGTTTATTCGACATTAAAATAAATTGTAGTAAATAATTAAAGCAACTAAACTACTATAGTGAATAACTAATTAACTAAAGTCTAAAAAAGTTATTTAATAGTCATCCTATTTTTCATCTATCAAAAAAATCTTCACGAGTTTCACAAGCTTCTACATTAACATATTCATTACCAGGAGTAAGATTTTCACTTGCATTAGCTTGATGCGTTGCCATTTTTGTTCAGAAAATATTTAAAATAAAAAATATATATTCAACAAGTTAGTTTAATATCAGAACAAGAATTCAACAAATTAACAAAAATTATAGAATTGTATTCAATGCCAATTACATAAATCAAGGGCCAACAAGTGAAAGAACATCAACAGATCAACTTCAAACAACATAAAATTCCTATGGCAACAGGAAGATCTAAGTGATTTAAGAGATTTAAGAGGCTAATTCATGAGCTGTTAGCATACATTAAAGCAAAGCTAACCAATTTAACAAGGTTTTAGCACATCTTTAACAAAGAATAACAAAATTTTCCAAAGATTATAAAAATTTTAGCATATTTTTTTTTTGTCAACACAACACAAAACAAAGTGTAACGTCCCTTCTAGTAAAATACCTTGCTTAAGTCATGGTATTTCTACTAGTAAGAACATTACGTAACTTTTCCTAATATTAACTACTTAATTATTAAGCCTTTATATCGATATTGCGTTCTAGTTTTGTGAAAATGCTAGAAAATTTTGTTCAAATAAAACCTTTCATCAAAGATCTTCAAACAATAAGAGTGACATAATTATTAATAATAGTAAATGTTATTCAAGTAATTTCAAATAAAGTTCAGATACAATACCTATCCCTTTAAATAAAATAAAGATCTTAAGCGACAAGCGCGAGGGGACTCTATGAAACCACTTAACTCATAAACAAACTCCACTATTCGTCTACGGATCTATACCGAGTCTTCAAAACCTGTGTCACTGAAAGGTTGAAAAATTTTGGGGTAAGAACTAACCACTCGTTCTCAGTAGAGGACGAAAATACTGTAAAGTAAAGAATAAAATACAAATAATCAACTTATAAATAAAAAATGATTATCCTAATGAAACCCTTAAAGTTCCTCGAGTCCTAATTTAAACAATTTAGTTATTGTCCTTTAAGTTACATTATTTGATCAGTTTTCAGTTACATTAATCAATCTCCAGTTATATCAGTTCTAAATCACCTCAGAGTCACATTTATAAACTAACAAACACAGGCAAGATACATAATACAAACGTACAAACAATTTATGTAAGTCAAATAGCAGAAAATTTCACAGATAGCCTAACACAACAATAGAAAGCATACCCAAGCAATTCATACAAATGCATATGATGAATGTCTATTCCTATATATGGCGTAAGCTCACGTGTCAGTTCGTTACCCGTTACCCGACAGTGGTCCTGAGATAGGCGTTACGTATTGCCATCCCTACCTCAGCCAACGTCACTTCCATGAGCGTTACATATCGCCGTCCTCATGGGGAACCTTCCTTTAGGTCTCAAGTGGGCGTTAAGTATCATTGCCCCCACTGAGCCTTATCCTTTGGGTCTCAAGTGGACGTTAAGTATCACCTTTCCCACTGAGCCTCATGCATAATATCTCAAGTGAGCGTTATCTTTTGCCTTTCTCACGAGACTGTGCTAAAATCAAATTCTTTAATTCAAATCATTCAATCTTTTTCAGTCTTTTCCTCAATCTTTTTTCCTTAAACCTCAATCATTAATCCCTTAAACCTTTAAATCTTATTCCTTAATTCCGTAAGCCTTAATCCTTAAACCGTAATTTCTTAACCCTTAAACTTTAATTCTTTAAACCTTAATCCTTAAATTTTAAATTTTAAACCTTAAACCTTAACCCTTAGACCTTACTTCATTAAACCTTAATTACCTCTTTCCCATTCAAACTCGATCTATTCTCATTACCTTCATATATTCAAATGATCTTAAATTATTATTTTAACCTCATTCTTTTATTAAAAGATTATTATATCCTTACTAATGTTTAACCCTAATACCCTAACCTCTTTGACCGAAACCTATATCCTTCTTTAATACCTCATCCCCTTCACTTTTTCCTTTTAATTCGTAATATTTTTCCTTAAACTTTTCCTTAGTTTGATATAATTTTGGACATAACTTTTCCTAAAAATAGGACTTAACCACCCTCAAGGATTCCCTCAATCATAAATATCCACTAATCTTTTTTTTAACAATTACCAATAATAACAATTTTTTCAAAAATTAATTTATCATATTACAATTTAACCAATAACTCCAAATCAATCACCATTCATAGCCACAACTCAACAAATTCCCATTACAACCAACTAAAAATCAGAATTTTTAGCATTCTCAAACAATCAGGAAATGAAACACATATTCATCAAATTCAGTCATTTTCGCAGTCACAAACCCAACTTGTAATACCCTACCACACAGAGCTTTACGCTTAAGCCGTAAAACAGAGGTGGTGTGGTATTACGACTTCTAAAATAAAATATATACGTAATAATATGGAAAAGGATACAGTATACGAGGAGCCTTGAAAAACGGATTAAGCAAAATCACAAAATAAAAAGCGCAACGCTCAGGAAACGTGATTACTTGCGTGTGAAGAAATCTAAAGTTAACAAACATAAGATAACAGAAACTAGGAATAGGGGGCCAAAGGGTACAAAATAACAAGCTCTTAACTCAGCCTGCGAAGCTAAGGCTGCCGGAGAATATTTACATACATAATATACCACTTTTAACCCAAAGAACATGTTTAAAAGTCCTAGTTCTCCATAAACCTCTAAGAGGTACAAAAGTAAAGTAGTAATATACACATGCGGAGAGACTAATATATATACATATCAAGATATCAAAAGTAGGGCCCCAAAATGATCCACTTCACTGCAAAACTCCAGACGCTTAGTGAGGTGCCTCACGACTTGCATCTGAAAAGCAACAACATAGTATGGGATGAGAACCGGGGACTCTCAGCATGGTAAAGGTGCCACGCAGATAAAATATAAGGTCCTGGGAATGCCAGAGACAATCCTAGATCGTCGACACTCATATATAAAAGCTTAAGGTACTAAAACAGAAACCATAATTGGGTGGTCTTCTAAGAATATCTAAGCCTAGCTTAAACTTAACCTTAGCACTAAGGCTTTCCACCTTTCCTCTGTTCCTCCATCTCCCAATTAATGCATAGCAAACAAAGCAAACAATATACACATGATGTATGTCCGTCCTATGGCTGATGAGGCTTATCTGTCGGTTACCAAGCCAACCTGACAATTCTGCCTGCTAAACCCTGGACTGTCCCCCGTCGCGCATCCCCATGATTCTATGCATAGCTTTTTCATAATTCATACATATATAAAATTTACTCAAGGGGGGTCAACCTTCCTTAGAATTCATAAGTGCCCAGTCACATATTACGACGTAGGGTCAACAGAGTATCGAGTCTTAACTTGGAACACGTGGTGACAAGCCACGGTACTTTACCCAGGGAAACTCGTGTCTCAGATAATTGAGTGCATAAGCTAATAAATATTTATAATCCTTTGTAATCAGCACATAATCATATCATTAATCATCATAGCACCACATGCACTCCAAATAGTCATGTTTCCTTATATAATTCATCAACTTTCCAACCTTATTTCACCTCCAAGTTACCTCCATTTTCTAACTCCATCTTATTACTAGAGTTAATACTATTATTTGGGGCTAAAAGAATGAAAATAGAGGCTTAGAAGTTTAAAATTTGATTTAAAAACACAAAATCTATTTTTTTGCTGAAACAGGGACCACGCGTATGCGTGGGGGTGCATGTATTGAAAGGTCACGCGTACGCGTGGGCGTGCGAAAATCCTTGCTCGCGTACGCCATCTCCCTACTCACGTATGTGAAAATCCCAACCCGAAAGAGTTGGTCGCGTCACATGCAGGTGGTCGCGTTCGCAACCCCTTAAAAATCATTGTTCGCGTATGCAAACACACTGCTCGCGTACATAAGCTGCCAAACCCGAAGGGTTTGGTCACGTCGCGTGTAGTGGTCACATACGCAAGTTGTGCAGAATCAGCAAAATGCTGAATGCTGCAGAATTATCAATTTTGCCCTCCGAACTTTCGACGCGCATAACGTTTTCGTTTTAAAACATTTTTCATTCGTTCTTTAAACTGCGTAAACTTCACGAACCCAATTTTCATATAAAACATATTTGAAACCATTTGGGGGTCCAAAAATTGAGTTATGGCTCTCCGAAGTTTGGTCAAAAATTAACTTTACACAAAACCTCAAAACGTCAATTTTCTTAAAAACTCAACTTCAATTCAACTTACCATACCCATAAGTCATCAACACAACACATCTTCCTCAGCACCACAACCACCTTTACATCCTACGATTTCTCAATTTTAACAATTCCATGTATCAACTCCTCACATACATTAACAATATTATCATCTACTTATCCTATATTATATATATATATATATATTCATGTCATCAAGTTAATCATCATCAGTTCATCAATTCACATCCTATTATCATCATCAATAGAAATCCTCTAACAAGTACACAATTCATATCACAAATCATCATCAAGGGTACTAAGCAGTAAACATTCTTTTACGCTCCATCCTATCCTATGGTCATCTGGCCTAAGTTTTTACAAGACATTTTATATTAAATACGCAAAACCTAAACCATACCTTGCCCGATTTTCACGTATTACCCGAGGCAACCCACTTAGGCGAAAAGCAAGCCCTCAATACCACTTTTCAGCAACTTAGCTCCAAAACCCAAGCTTCCATTGTTTTCAACTTTTGCTTCTTATCACATTATACATACAGCTAGCACAATATTCACATATACATACCCAAATTGAATTTCCAACATGCTAAATCAAAGAATTAACTAGGGTTAACGATCCTTATCGTACCCAAGTGCCAAATAAGCAAGAGTGAGCATTTTTCTCAAGCTAATCAGGTCCTATAATACAAAAGGACCAAAATCTCAATATCACTCTTTATAAATTTCGAAACATTGGGGTAAGGAGAGGTTGAGAATTAAAATGGAAGTTTCATACTAATCTACTTACTGGGATTTGTAGAGCTCGACGCCGTGGATGTGTTGCCGCAAACGGTGTGGCGACCGGAGCTCGGAGCGGAAAGTTATGGTAGTTTGATTTGGGAGCAAGGGTTTTGTCTTCCTTCCCCCTTTACAAAGGTTTGCAGCGTGAATGAGGAGAAGGGAGGAAAGGGGGAGCTATGTTCATTAAGAGTTAATGGGCTTAATTGGGCCTTGGGCCCGGTTCGACTCGTTCGGCCCAATCTCGGGCCAAATTCTTTAAATTATTGTCAAAATTCTCGCTTTTTAATGAGCTCTTTCCTAATTTAATATAAAAATCACATTTCTAATTTTCTATATTAAAATTTAATTTATTGACTAATTATTCACTAATTTTATGGGATTTACATCCTACATACATAACAAAGAATTTTGCCCTCAAAATTCAGATTTAGTACCTGAAAAGAGGTGTGGGTAGTCCTTCCGCATATCTGATTCGAGTTCCCAAGTATGCTCTTCAATACCAGCTCGACTCCGAGCCACTTTCACCAATGATCCTTCCTTTCCGCACAAACATTTGATGCTAGTGTCATCGATCCTAACTGGGATTACTGGAAGTGTCAGATCCTCTCTTACTTGAACTGATTCCGGCTCCAGAACATGACTTGCATCAGGAGTATACTTTCGAAGTTGCGACACGTGAAATATGTCGTGCAGGTTCGAAGGGTGCAGTGGTAAGGCAATCCTATAAGCCACCGGCCCAATTCTCTTTATAATCTCAAATGGCCCGATGTAACGGGAATTCAGTTTCTTGGTTTTGATTGCTCTACCCGCTCTGGTTGTTGGAGTAAACTTTAGAAACACATGTGCTCCTTCTTCAAATTCAAAAGGCTTTCACCTTTGATCAGCATAACTTTTCTGACGGCTTTGAGCGACAAGCATTCGGCTTCAGATTTTCTTTATTTGCTCAGTGGTTTCAGATATCATACCAGCATAGCGGAGATTGACATTTCCTCCAATACAGAGCCTCATACGGAGCCATTCCGATGCTTGCATGGTAGCTATTGTTATATGCAAATTCCACTAGAGGCATATATCGATCCCAGCTCGCCGACAGGTCCAGAACACAGGCTCTCAGCATATCTTCCAAAGTTTGGATTGTTCTCTCTGACTGACCATCTGTTTGAGGGTGATATGCAGTGCTTAAGTTCAACTGAGTCACAAATGCTCGTTGAAAGGCTCCCCAGAACCTTGAGGTGAAATGGGGATCTCTGTTGGATATAATGGTGGATGGCACGCCATGCAACCTTACAATCTCTTTAATGTACATCCGAGCTAACTCCTCCAACGCGCAACTCATTCGAATGGGGAGAAAGTGAGCCGACTTGGTCAGTCGATCCACAATCACCCAAACGGCGTGATAACCAATCCGAGTACTAGGTAAGCCCAACACGAAGTCCATTGCAATACTCTCCCACTTCCATTGTGAAATTTCCAAAGGCTGGAGAGTTCTTGATGGTCTCTGATGCTCAATTTTAACTTTTTGACAAGTCAAAACACTTGGAAACGCGCAAGGCCACCTCATTCTTTATTCTTGGCCACCAAAACATCGTTTTCAGATCTTGATACATATTAGTACTTCCTGGATGGATTGAAAACCCGCTCTTATGAGCCTCCTTCCAGATACTTTGTCGTAAGCTAAGCCTCCGACATCTGGCACAAAAATTCGATCCTTGAACCTCCATAACCCATCCTTATCCTCTGACACCCTCTACCGCTTTCCTTACTCAATTGCCGGTAATACCTTATATAATTCTTTATCGTCTTGATGAGCTTTTAGGAGTTCAGCTTTAAAATCACTTGAAATTTGTAGCTAACTCAAACACAGTCCCGAACTCTTCTCTGACTCCCAGTTTCAATTCTTCGAATGTTTTTAGCAACTCTTCCTCTCGCAGCATCATCCAAGCACCACATAGAGACTTCTGACTCAAGGCATCTGCCACAACATTCGCCTTTTCAGGGTGGTAATTCAACTCGAAGTCGTAGTCCTTTAGAAGCTCCATCCATCTCCTCTGACATATATTCAATTCTTTTTGCTCAAAGAGGTACTTTAATAAGCTCTTGTGATCGGAGAAAACTTGAAACTTGACACCATAGAGATAATGTCTCCAAATCTTCAGAGCAAACACAACAGCAGCAAGTTCTAAGTCGTGAGTCAGATAATTCATCTCATGCGGCCTTAACTGCCGTGAGGCATATGCCACGACCTTACGGTGCTGCATCAACACGCACCCCAGACCCTTCAATAATGTGTCACAATACACCTCAAATGGTTCACTTGGCTCGAGCAACACTAACACAGGTGCAGTGGTCAATCTCTGTTTCAACACTTGAAAGCTCTCCTCGCACTCAAGAGTCCAAACAAAAGGCGCATCCTTCCTAATCAGCTTGGTTAAAGGTAGGGCGAGTTGTGAAAATCCCTTAATGAACCTCCGATAATAACCCTCGAAACCTAGGAAACTCCTAATCTCCCTCACAGAAGTTGATCGCTCCCAATTTATTACTACCTCAACCTTAGCAGGATCCACAACTATTCCTTTCTTGCTCACTACATGACCGAGAAATTTCACCTCACTCTTCCAGAACTCGCATTTAGATAGCTTGGCATACAATTTTCTTTCCTTTAAGATTTGCAGCACAACTCGTAAGTGATTCGCATGCTCTTCTTCTGTCTTGGAGTAAATAAAAATGTCATTAATGAAGACAACAACAAACTTATCCAGGTATGGACGGAAAATTCTATTCATGTAGTCCATGAATATTGCCAGAGCATTGGTTAACTCAAAAGACATAACCGCGTATTTATAATGACCGTATCACGTCCGGAAAGCAGTCTTCGGGATATCCTCATCCCTAACCCTTATCTAATGATACCCAGATCGCAAGTCAATCTTAGAAAATATACCAGCTCCTTATAGTTAGTCCATAAGATCGTCTATCCTTGGTAGTGGGTATTTATTTTTCACAGTAACCTTGTTCAACTGTCGATAATTGACACACAGATGTATGCTCCCGTCTTTCTTCTTAACCAGTAGCACTGGTGCTCCCCACGGAGAAACACTCGATCGAATAAAATGTTTTCCCAAAAAATCTTCCAACTGAGCCTTCAACTCAGCCATCTCTAACAGTGACATCCTATAAAGAGTACTCGAGATAGGACCTGCTCCAGACACCAACTCAGTGGTGAACTCACCTCTCGATTAGGTGAAAATTCACCAATGTCATCCAGAAAAACCTCTGGAAATTCACACACAACCGGAATCTGCTCCAGGATTTTATCATCACCCAAAACACCCACAGTTAATAGAAAAATGCCCTGACATTCAGTCCCAGAACAATTTACTATCATATAGTTCAAATAATAGTGATTCACCACAACAGGCACTTCTGACCCTTCCGGCATAAAACATACTGATTTCTCAGAACAGTTGGATAACCAATCCATTCCTAAAATGAGATCAAGGCTAGTCATCGGAAGACAAATTAGATCATGCACAAATTCACGTTGTTGTACCTGGAATGGAACTTGTGGACAATAGCTTCATGGGTAGCATTATGCACCTTTAAATCATACCCAAGACCACTATTCTCAAACCTAATTTATTAGCCTTCTCAAACACAATAACTGAATGTGTTGCTCCTGAATCAAATAAGGCATTTAAAATTTTACCAGCTATTTCACAGTTACCTCTAATCAAGGTCTCAGATCCCTCAGCACCTACTGCAGAAGTGGTGTATACTCTCCCTGTTGCTGCACTCTACCAGTCTCATACTTCTTCTTCTCTGGCTAGTTCCAGGCCAGGTGCTCGAATTGTCCGCAAAAGAAACACACTCCCATAGCCATTCTGCACGGAACTCCTGGATGGTGCTTCCCGCGCCTCTGATAGTTCAAATCCTACTATGGCTGCTTTCTAAACCTTCTGCCCTGATTAGCATTGTGATTTGGCCTTCTGAGGTTGCCCTGACCTTGATTCTGCTGTGGGACAAAGCCTCCACGCTTAAAGTTCCATCCTCTTTGTGCAAAATTCCTCCCTGGAGTCCTCTAAAAAGGCATCTTTATGCTTTCCTTTTCCAAAGCCGCCTTCCTCACACATTCGTCAGCCACCCTACCCTTATTCACAAGTTCAGAAAATACTCTGATCTCCATCGATACAACAGATCTCAGAATGTCACTCCTAAGACCTCTCTCGTACTTGATACACTTCCACTCAGCAAAATCCTCAGGAGCACCTTGACAGATGCAGGAGAACCGGCATAGCTCCTCAAACTTATTAGTATACTCAGTAACAGTCATCTAGCCTTGTTTTAATTGAAGCAATTCAAGTTCCTTGGCATTCCTGACTGAACTGAGGAAGAACTTTCTGTAAAATTCTGTGTGGAACACTTCCCAAGAGATTACAACACCGTCTGGCTGCAGGATACGCTGTGTTCCCTGCCACCAGTACTGAGCCTCGCCTTGCAGCTGATAAGTTCCAAATTTAACCCACTGCTCTTCAGGAACTTGCTGAGCCTGCAGTACCCGCTCAATAGCCTGAATCCAATTATCTACTTCAGTGGGGTTTGAGGTCCCCCTAAAGGTCAGAGGGTGAACCTTCAAAAATGTGGCAAGCGTCATAGGGCTTTCTTCACCGTTATTTCCATTGTTTCCATTGTTCATCTGGTTTTCCAGCGCTTTGGCTGTCGCCTGCATAGCCACAGCCATATTTCCCAGGGTAGCCATGAAGTCTACAGGGTTGTTCCCTACCGGTTCAGGAGTAGCATTGCCTAATCGACCTCTACCTCGCCCGCGACCGTGTCTGCGAGTCGACATCTGGTTCTTATACATACCAAACAAGTGATATCAACCTGATCAGTCTCAATATCGCAAGTCTAGTGCTTCAAGTCCCAAATGCATACTCATGAACGTTTATGCCACATATATCAGTTAGATATTCTAATAGAATATAATTACACACACAGAGAATGCACAAAAGCATAGTCAGTCAGTCCCTCATGCTCTATAGGAACGAACTGCTCTGATACCATAATGTAACACCCTACCACACAAAACTTTACGCTTAAGCCATAAAATAGAGGTGGTATGGTATTACGACTTCTAAAATAAAATATATACGTAATAATATAGAAAAGGATACAGTATACGAGGAGCCTTGAAAAATGGATTAAGCAAAATCGCAAAATAAAAAGTCCAACGCTCAGGAAATGAGATTACTGAGTGTGAAGAAATCTAAAGTTAACAAACATAAGATAACAGAAACTAGGAATAGAGGGCTAAAAGGTACAAAATAACAAGCTCCTAACTCAGTCTGCGATGCTAAGGCTGCTGGAGAATATTTACATGCATAATATACCACTTTTAACCCAAAGAACATGTTTAAAAGCCCTAGTTCTCCATAAACCTCTAAGAGGTACAAAAGTAAAGTAGTAATATATACATGAGGAGAGACTAATATATACATATCAAAATATCAAAAGTAGGACCCCAAAATGATCTACTTCGCCATAGAACTCCAGACGCCTAGCGAGGTGCCTCTCGACTTGCATCTGAAAAGCAACAACATAGTATGGGATGAGAACTGGGGGCTCTCAGCATGGTAAAGGTGCTACGCACATAAGATATAAGGTTCTATGAATGACAGAGACAATCCTAAAATGCCGACACTCAGATATAAAAGCTTAAGGTACTAAAACAGAAACCATAATTGAGTGGTCTTATAAAAATATCTAAGCCTAGCTTAAACTTAACCTTAACACTAACTCTTTCCACCTTTCCTCCGTTCCTCCATCTCTGGTGAGTTTGCAAAGACAGAAAAATAGACAAATGCAAGCACAGGTAGGAAACAAGTAGTGCAAGTAGCAAATATAATAGTTAGCATAATATAATCAATTAGGAATTCCCAATTAATGCATAGCAAACAAAGCAAACAAAATGCACATGATGTATACCTGTCCTATGGTTGATGAGGCTCATTTGTCGGTTATCAAGCCAACCCGACAAGTCTGGCTGCTAAACCCTGGACTGTCCCCCGTCGCGCATCCCCATAGTCTATCCATAGTTTTTTCATAATTCATACATATATAAAATTTACTCAATAGGGGTCAACCTTCTCGGGAATTTATAAGTGCGTGGTCACACCTTATGACGTAGGGTCAACAGAGTATCGAGTCTCAACCTGGAACACGTGGTGACAAGCCACGATACTTTACCCAGGGAAACTCGTGTCTCAGATAATTGAGTGCGTAAGCTAATAAATATTTATAATCCTTTGTAATCAGCACATAATCATATCATTAATCATCATAGCACCATATGCACTCCAAATAGTCATGTTTCCTTATATAATTCATCAACTTTCCAACCTTACTTCACCTCCAAGTTACCTCCATTTCCTAACTCCATCGTATTACTAGAGTTACTACTATGATTTCGGGCTAAAAGAATGAAAATAGAGGCTTAGAAGTTTGAAATTTGATTTAAAAACACAAAATTCATTTTTTTGCTGAAATAGGGGCGACGTGTACGCGTGGGGGTGCATTTATTGAAAGGTCATGCGTACACGTGGGCCACGTGTACGCGTGGGCATGCAAAAATCCTTGCTCGCGTACGCTAGCTCCCTACTTGCATACGTAAAAATCCCAACCCGAAAGAGTTGGTCGCGTCGCGTGCCGGTGGTCGCGTACGCAACCCCTTAAAAATAATTGTTCGCGTACGCAAGCTGTCCAGAATCAGCAAAATGCTGAACGCTGCAGAATTATCAATTTTGCCCTCCGAACTTCCGACGCGCATAACATTTTCTTTTTAAAATATTTTTCATTCGTTCTTCTGTAACACCCTGATTAGCCTAAGCTTTACCTCGCGTAGTAAAGCAAAGGTTAATCAGAGATTATGATAGTTCTAAGCTCATACATATAATATATAGAAAGAATAGTATAATATAGAAGCCCGATGAATAATATAGCTCAAAAACAGGATTTAAAAAGCGCAAAACGTACTAACGAAGCTTCTAACTTAAAGAACAAGAAACAAATATGATATAAAAAATGATAATAGTATAATATCATAAGAATCTAGCCATGGCTCGTGGAGTTTATGCCGGCTAGCCATATATACAGACAAAACAAAAACTGAAGTTTGAAATAGCTTATACAAGTTTTGCTCTCTCAATACAAGCCTCTAGGCAAAAACAAGATACAAAAGTGAGAGATATACATAAACAAAACAAATCCAAAAAGACTCCAAGAGTAACAGGATCCTCCACTTCTGTCACCATCCAAACAACTCACCGAGGTGGGTTGCGACCTGCATCTGAAAAACAACAACAGAAATATGGTATGAGAACCGGAGGTTCTTAGTATGGTAACAGTACCCAGTGATGTAGAATATAAAACCTCGAGACGCTGAAGGCAATCCTAGACTTCATATCCATCACAAGATTTCAATCTTAAGGTATATTAAAACAGTAAAGCATAATTATATAAATCTTAACATAAACAAACAGGGTACTCTATCTTAGGGGATTTCTAATCTAACCAACACCGCTGTCCCACAGCCTTCACTAACCTATCCTCCATGCGATCCCATCGCCACCACCTTTCGAACCTCCTCAATCCCAGTAGAAATCATAATTAATTACAATGCAAGCAAAACACAAGTAGAAGCATATAAGGCAAGTAATTCAAGTAAGCAAATAGGCATATTATTCAAATAGGCATACAATTACAAGTCGGCAAAGCAAACAAACATATAGAAAATGCACATGATGAATGCCTGTCCTATTGGCTATGATATCACATTGTCAGTTCAACTGCCAACCCGACACACCTCTATGGAGATGTCGCCCTTCGGAATCATCATTTGGGAACCCCCGAGATATGGTGCTCGGCACACCGTCCAGGATTTTGCGCCTGCACGCTCTAGTTATCCGAAGGGATGCGAGTGGGATACTCTTGTCACAGATCTCACATCTCAACGTAAGCGGGATTAACCACTGTCCTTACGCCGCCGCCGCTACCTCGACAGGCGGGATTAACCACCATCCCTGCCGGGCGCATAGCATCTCATAATCTCAATGTAAAATAGTAGTTCAGTGGTTTTTCAGAAAACATTTTCAACACATTAATGATTCATCATTGTACACTCGAGTCCTCGACTCATCTCAACCACTGTCAAATCAACATTTCCGTTCTGATTCCTCGACTCATCTCACTACTGTCAATTTATATTTCAGTTCCGAACTCAACAGTTTATCAGTTCTCATTTCACATACCAGTCTACCTTCACACGCCATCAAATCATCCTCAGTACACTCGAAACCTAAGCCTCCGGTTTCTAATTTTTCAAAGAATTTCCAAATAATTTCTCCTAAGACATTTCCCATGTTTCAATGTCCAAAATTATGTCCAAAAGTCTTAAAATAGTGTCATAGAAGCTTATAATCTTGTTGGGAAGGTGAAATAGTTGAAAACAAAATTTAAAATTGAGAAACAGGGCGTGTGCGTACGCACAGGGGTGTGCATGTGCACGCCCAGGAAGAATTTTAAAAGTGTGTGTACGCATAGAGGTGTGCGTACGCACAGGTACCAAATTTTGCAAGGTCTGTTCGCTCACACAAGGTGTGCTAGCGCCCTCAACAGACTGCCCTTTCAAACTTGTGCGTGCGCACAGGGCTGTGTGTGCGCACAGATTGTAAATCCTCATTGGGTATGTGCGCGCACAAGCTGTGCTAGCGCTGTAAACAGAAAGCCTTTCACTGCCTATTCGTACGCACAGGTTTAAAATTTCGCAGGGTTGTGCGTGCGCACATACTATAAATCACAAAATTCTGCAACTTTGTAGAATTTCAGATTTTGACACTAATCTTTGAATAATCATAACTTCCTCTACAAAAATCTAAATTTTACAAACTTTATATGTATTTGAAGAGTTTTCAATAAGCTTTCATTTCAAACAAATATCAACCAATTTTGAAAACTGAGACATAAGTTATGATCAGACAAAGTTCACCAAAAACTAACTTTTACCAAAAGTTCACAATTTACCAATTTCCCCATTTTTACAATTCAAACAAACAAAACCAAATAAAACCTTTCCAAACTCCATTTTCCATCTAAATCTACCCTTTATAACATATTACACCATTCTCAACCATCAAACCTCAAATATATGATATCAAAGTCAATCCTCCACCAACACATTCACCAATAATTATTTTACCACTATCAATTCTCATCATTAACCTCATTCATGCTTTATATCAATATCCAACAATATACAATCATTCAAAGTCATCAAGCATCATACCTCAACATCATTATTTCTCAACATAACAATATCAATTCAACAAATATTACCAATCAACCATCATCAACAACCACATAAATCCAAACCTTTTCTATGGGTCACTAGCCTAAGTGTCCATGAATATTATATACTACATAGAGGAAACCGAAACCATACCTTGACCGATTCCCTATATGAACCAAAACCCCAAATTGAGCTCAACTCAAGCTTTCCACCACAAGCAAGCTCCCAATTCCACTCCAACAAGCACCAACAAGCTCCAAACTCATAAAAACCAAGCTATATATACACAATTCATCACTAATCAAACTAGGACTCAACATAATTGAAATTTCACAAGAGTTCAAGACCTCTTACCTTTCTCAACAGTTTTGGAAGCCAAAAAATCCAAGGCTAAGCAAGAGTTAGAGTGAATCTAAACACCCAAAATCATAAAATCTCACTTAATAAAAAACCCTAGGATTCAAAATTTTGGAGAGAATAACTGAGAAGATTTCGTGGTTACCTCACTACTTTCTTGGATGAGTTTTGTAGAGCTCTCCACGAGAAACGCGTCGCCACAAACGGTGCAGCAATCGAAACTCTATAGCTCAAGATACGAGCTTGAGAAGAAGATGGTGAATAGTAACAATGGGGTTCCTTTCTTCTTCTCTTTTCAGCATGCAAGTGTGTTGTGTTTAAGTGTTGTTATTGATTGGGTTCATTAATGGACCGATTTATATGTTGGGCTTGGGCCCAACTAGGGCTCGGTCCAACCCGTTAGCGTTTTTAGCCCATTCGTCCCAACTTTGGGCCAAACCTTTAAAATTAACGCCCGATTTTCTATTTCTAATATTTTTCTAAAGTTTTTGACTGTTTTAACTTTTTCTCGCGCAGCACCGAGCAGACTTGAACCGGTTAGACGGTTCAACTGCCGGTTCACGATTTTTCGCGATTTTTTACAGAAAACACATTTTCTGACTCAGAAAAACCTGCTGAGTCCAAAAATTATATTTAAATACTCAAATTCTCGTTCTAAATTTTTGGATTCTATTCGGGGCCATTAATTATCTAATTAGGTGGTTAATTAAGCTCGGTACTTACATCTTTGAATGGCGTAAACTTCACGGACCCAATTTTCATATAAGACATATTTGAAACCATTTAGGAGTCCGGAAGCCGAGTTATTGCTCGCCGAAGTTTGATCAAAAATCAACTTTACACAAAACCTCAAAACCTCAATTTCTTAAAAACTCAACTTCAATTCAACTTACCATACCCATAAATCATCAACACAACACATCTTCCTCAGCACCACAACCACCTTTACATCCTACCAGTTCTCAATTTTAACAATTCCATGCATCAACTCCTCACATACATTAAAAATATTATCATCCACTTATTCTATATATATTTATATTCATGTCATCAAGTCAATCATCATCAATTCATCAATTCACATCCTATTATCATCATCAATAGAAATCCTCTAACAAGTACACAATTCATATCACAAATCATCATCAAGGGTACTAAGCGGTAAACATTCTTTTACATTCCATCCTATCCTATGGTCATCTAGCCTAAGTTTTCACAAGACATTATATATTAAATACGCGAAACCTAAACCATACCGTGGCCACAAACGGTGCGGTGACTGAAGCTCGGAGCAGAAAGTTATGGTGGTTTGATTTGGGAGCAAGGGTTGTCTTCCTTCCCCCTTTCCAAAGGTTTGCAGCGTGAATGAGGAGAAGGGAGGAAAGGGGGAGCTGTGTTCATTAAGAGTTAATGGGTTGAATTGGACCTTGGGCCCGGTTCGGCCCGTTCGGCCCAATCTCGGGCTAAATTCTTTAAATTATTGTCAAAATTCTTGTTTTAATGAGCTCTTTCCTATTTTAATATAAAATTCACATTTCTAATTTTCTTTATTAAAATTTAATTTATTGACTAATTATTCACTAATTTTATGGGGTTTACACAACTCAAACTCATCATTCAATCATTCCAAACAATCATGAATTATTTGCAATTATTCGATAAACTTTAATGGAATTCATAATCCAAAGTCTTTAGTTTGAAAATGAATTCCCTACCTCAAGGAATCAAGCCCGCAGCAATTTTAATGCAATAAATCCTCTTTTCATGCTAATCTGCAGCAGCGGTAGCAACCGCAGAAATTTCCAAGCGACCACAACCGCATTATCCAAAACTACAGCAATCACAACAACTTTAATCACAGCATGAAATTACCATAACTCAACCCTGAGACATTAACGTTACGAAATCTCAATAAATGTACAACAGGGTAGTAATAACGAGAGTTTTTAGGTAGGAAAGCTTACTGCAACAAAAGAACAAAGTAGTAGTGATCTCTGAATCGATTTAATGGCATCTCTGGCAGCTACCTCCAGTGACGGTGGCCACCAGAAGCTCCGGTGGTGGATTTCTGATGACTAGAGGCGCAACGACGCGGCTGTAATGGCAATCAATGACAATAATACTCCCGAAAGTTAAAGAAAATGGAAATTAAAAGGAAGAACGCCCTTACTAGCGGCGGACTCCATGATGGTAATGGCCAGAAGCACTGCAGCGCAACTAGGGGATGAGCTCTGTCGGAGCTCCCTCCTTCTCTCTCTCTCTCTCTCTCTCTCTCTCTCTCTCTCTCTCTCTCTCTCTCTCTCCCCTCTATGCATCGTCATAATGGCGATTCACAAACCCAGCGACAGTGACTATGCGGCTTCTTCCTCGCGGTGTCTGGCTCCTTTCATATTCAATGACATTCAGCGGCGATGGAGGCACGATGGCAGCGACAGCTTCGCACAGCACGGCGGAGATGATAGCGAGACACGAAGCAGCTTCTTCATCCCCTTCGCGTGTCTCCCTCTCTCTTCTCCGTGAACTCTTTCTCTCTCTCTCCCTCTTAGTGACAGCAACAGGGATGGTGGCTCCAAGTCCCGCCGGCGCCATCCTCCCCTTCCCTTTTTCTCCTTCTTCCTCATTTCGCAACTCTCCCTCTCTGATCTCTGTTTGCGTGGGTGTGTATATGTGAATAGGAATGACAACAACTGTGTTAGGGTTAGAGAAATTATAGTTTGTGAGTTTGGATTTGGGAATTTAGAGTTAGGGTTAGGATTTTTATAAAGGGATAAGGATAAATAGAATAGATATTTTGATAAAATTCGAGGGTAGAATAATAATTTTAAAACCAAATGTTTCATTAAAGATATTTAAGAATACTATTTATTAATATATTGCTGAGTTCAAATAATTATTTCTAATTTAATTTATAAAACGAACATATTAATCATATTCTATAAAATACAGTTTAAATTCTAAATATCAATTATCTAAATTAAATCATATAACTTTTTATCATTTTTTCATTACCAGAATTTTATTTTCAAATTATCTAAAATAATTAATTATAATAAAGTTACACAAAAATATTTATTAACTTCAACTCAAAGTATTTATAAAATCAATTTAATCATTCTTAATAGATTATTTTCTAAAAATAAGGAACTCCATAAATTATTCATAATAGAAGTTACTTAAATTAAATTATACAATTCTTTCTTATTTTTTTAATCACCGAAATTATAATTTCAATTATACCAAATATCATATTATAATAAAAATTATGTAAAAATTCTAATTAATTTAAACTCCAATTATTATGAAAATTATATGAGTTCTAATTAATTTTAAACTCAAAGTCTCATAACTTTGATTTAATTTCTTTTTGCAAAATAATTTTTTGAAAATAAAATTATAATTAAGTGTAATAATTCACAAATAACTCATTATTTACTTTTCAAAAACTTGAGATGTTACACAAAGCAACAAATCAAAGTTCAGTACAACAAATAGTACAAAGAAAGCATTAGTTTTATGCCACAAAGTTTTCAAATTCCAAACCATTAATCTGATAATTAACACAGCAAATTTCAATAACAAAAATCTAAAGAAACTCAACCAATGCCACCAAATTTCTCAGGAAGCCTTAAATTTTGATTCTGCACACAAGTATCAAACTTGATAACCAGTACGCTCACTCAATTGCAAAATTGAATATCACAGCCAAATCATCAAAACTAAAATTTTCTAAAACTCCACCAAAATAAATTACAAGAATTGATCAAATTTTATTGATTCACTTCAAATACAGATCATAGACTCACTGTGTAGACGTAGCACTAAGAACAATAAAGAAGTAAGAATAATAAAGAAGCCAAGAATACAACAAAACTGAACAATTAAATAAAACTAAACAAAAAGAAAACAATAAAGAAGTAAGAACAATCTTCCACAGTTTCACAACACAGCAGCTGGGCAATCATCAATAAAATATACTCTCAAAACTCAAAATTAAAAAATAAAAAGAGAGTCATATACCTAACAGAGGCGAATAAAGCTTTGGGGAGAAATAAGGGCAAGAGGCAACCAAGGCTGAGCTTGGTAGAGGGACCAATCGTGGTTGAAGACAGCACAACTGAAGGTGAGACTGGAGGCGATATGATAGAGGGAGAAATCGAGGCTTCAAGAAGGCGATGGCGGAGCAGCGATGGATGAAGTTGTCTAGAAAAGAGAGAGAGAGAGATGAGGATGATGCAGACGAAAATAAACGGCGACGCAGAAGAGGTCGACGGTGGTAGACGCGAGTGTGAGCAGCGACGAGGCAGAAAGAATGCTAACAGGGAGGCGACAAAGGCGGCATTGGTGAGGTTGCGGGTCTAACCTCCATTGTTGAGAGTGCAAGCTTAGCTTAGGGTGAGAGACTAAGAGTGAGAGTGAGAGTGAGAGTGAGAGTGAGAAACTAAGAGATAAGGGCCGGGAGAGAGGATTCTTCAAAAATGAGGGTCTCTAAATTAGGGTTCCCAAATTTCAATTTTGGGGTTCATTTTGCTAGCGGATTTACCGTCAAAAAATTTTTCCAGTAACATATAGCCTGTGATTAAAATGACACATTTCATTTAATTATATTACCATCGAATTATTTTTCTCCTAAATCCGACGATAACGATCGTGCCAATTGTTTTTTCCTCCAATTATTACCGGCAAATTTACCGTCGTAAAATTAAATCCGATTTTAACTTTTACTTGACGAATTCATTGCTAAATTCACAGATAAATCCGCCAGTAAATCTGTTGCTAACCTCTGACAGTAAATCTGACGGTATTCAATATTTTTCTTGTAGTGATTCTTTGTGAGTTCTCAATATTGTCGATACATTTTTCACATAAACTTTTCTTGAAATGTGCTAGCATATTAGAATACATGCACAATTCTATCCTTGTTAATGGCTCATAAAGGGATATTGATTACATAATCACCAATTTATATAAACTACTCATAATTTGGGCTACATCATTACAATCTACTATTAGATGGAATCAACTAGCTTGTAACATGTAATATGCACCAACTAGCTTAAAGTAACTACTTACTTATGTTAGCAACAATGTATGTTTAACATTAGTCTTTCAAAAATAGCACTAAATAAGAATTATACATGATACAAAGCCTATGACAATGTAAAAATATGAAAACAATCTCAGCAACATAATTTCACTCTTCACTTTTCCAAGCCTTTGGTTTAGGTTAAAATTGAAACTGTTATCCGTTGTATGGATTTTTGAAGCTCTTTCATGATGTATGGAACCTTGTTTCATTTGACCTTGATTACAAAGGCCCGCCCACCTAAACCATCTGCATCTTCTGGCCAGACATACATAGTACTTTTGGCCTGGATTTGATACACTCTGTGAAACTTGTAACGGGACTCTCAATCCACAATTGAAAATTTTTACTCATTCGGAGAGAATTTCTGCTACTATACAAGTCAGTGGAAGACCTTCTAATTCTAGATGTCTTTATTGTGTTACTAGGAACTAAAATAGAGGTTAGCAAGAACACTTTAGTTACTCTCACCAACAAAAATTGTTCAATAAAGAATGATTACAACTTTAGATAACTCAACAACGAACTAAGACAAATCACACATTATAAATATGAGAAACATAATATTAAAAATAAAATTAAAGTCCATTAATGCCATAAGTTAGATGGATTCTAGCAATTGATGCAAATACTTAATATATAAGTTATAACACCAAATTCAGTCATCCAAAATGAATCAATTAAATTGTCTCAATGAAATGAGAAAAATCCATTAATGCTATGGAATATGTTATCTACTTTGAAACAAAATTTCTACCTAAATCACTTAGTAACCAATTTTTCTTGAAATCAAACGCTAGAATGTTGTGTACAAAAAACACCAAAGAATATTTGAGCCATGTTTTATCCCCCAACTACCAATTTATCTACCACAAATTCAAAGTCATTTTTTCTTTCCTATTACAAGTTATCCACCACAAATTCTAACCCATTTTCCCTCCCTATTACCTATACAGATTCTGCAAATGCCTCATTCAATTCATGCATCAAAATTGGGATAACTAAATTTGACAACAAATTAAATAACAAAGCACAGAACACAAGCCAAGTCCTATTTCACCTACACCATCATCAAAAAAGAGATGCAACATTCATGGAGGAGAAACATCTTATGCGTTTGTGTATTTGAGTGTTTCACAAAGTAAATCATAGAAAGAAACACAGAGAAAGAACCATCAATTAACACCCACTAACCTCACGGTGGTGACCTCCAATGTGGTGGCAAGAAGCAGCACCGAAATCACGACCCTCGAGAGTTTCTGGTGGCACAATTCAGAAGCGTTACACACATTGTGACGCTCTTTGCTCAAGGGGATCATCATCTATGCCGACCATGGCATCAGCCAACACCCACTAACCTCACGATGGTGACCTCTAATGTGGTGGGATGAAGCAGTGCCAAAATCATAACCCTCGAGAGTTCTTGGCGCTGCGTTTGAAAAGCGTTACAGACATTGTGTCGCGATTTACTCGATGGGATCGTCTTCTACACCGACCGCGACAGTACTACTAGCGGCGGGGTTGAAGGGCGATAGGCTTCACTCCTCAGGCACATTTTGAGGACATGTTAAAGGAGAAAGGTGGTAGATGAAAATTAAATTACAAGGGGTTAGGTTTTTATTTTAATGTTGATGTATAAACAATGGTATCTTGATAAATCTAATAATTTTAGAGTCTGTCTTTTATCTTAAGCTAAATAGGATAATGAGATATAACTCAATTCTATACACTTTACACCAAACATAATACTTAAACTTAATTCAGTCCCTATCTTTCTATCTCTATCTCCAGTCTCAGTCTATGTTCTAAACAAAATCTAAGTGATTTAGATCGAGACTAACATTGAGATAGAAAATATAAAGACATTTTGAACATGACTAGAACACTCTTGTTTAAAGCTAATCTATCCAAATTTTTTTGGAAACATGCAACAGCCCATGTTGTACATATTTTAAATAGAGTTTCCAATCCATCTAATCATATACAGTCCCCGTATCAGATCATTTATATCAAATTACTTGACATCTAACACTTTAAAGTTTTTTGTTGTTTAGTTTATGCTTCCACTTAAGTTTCAAATAAGAAAAGAAAAAGTTAGATAAAAGAACAAAAAAATGTATTTTTTTTTGTTGTCATTCTGGTACCAAAGATTATTTGTTTATGGATATTTATCATAACAAACAATTTTTAGTATCCAGAAATGTTTTTTATGAAAACTTTTTTTCATATTTGATTCAGACTGATAGTACTCTTAATAAAAATGACCTCATTCAAAAAAATTAGCATCTTAATTTATGTGAGACATCTATTCTTAATATATAAAAGTAGGTACATAGGTTTACCCACATTACTTTTAAGTTATTTTTTTTCTTCTACTAACGCCATGTCAGCACCAACACTTACTTGGCAAAATTTTAGAATTCACCACTCAAATCTTGCCAAATCAACTTTTATTTTACATAAAAAAAAATACAAAAAATAACTAAAAAACACAATAAAAACTAACAAATTAACTTTTTCCAAATCAATCCTTATTTCTAAAACAACAAAAACACAAATTAACATTTACCCCAATAAAAAGCTCTCAAAACCAAGGAGCTTATTACCTTTCTCAAACCCTTACCCTCTTAACACCTCTCCGTACCTGGATCCTATTTTCTCCATCCTCTTCCGGTCCCATGAGCCATTGTTTTTTCCTCAAAACAAATTGTACATCGCGATGTCCATCTCCGGCGGAGCCGCATTGCATAAATTGCAGAAACCAGGGCAAACTCCATTCCTCCTCTTGCGATTTTCCTGCCAGAGCTCGATTCTGGGTCTTAGACCAACGTCACCATTCGGCACTGCCAACGTAGGAAATTTGTCTCAAGTATCTTCCTAAAGATTTTCAACTTTGCCGTTTACTCTTCTCGTTGTTCAATATCATTTCCAATAGTCCTATTTATTTATTATAAATAATAACATTTAATTGTGAACTCATTGCAAGTAGCATAAGTTTATGTATTCCTCTTTTGTAAACGGTTCTCCAGAGCTCGATTCTGGGTCTCAGACCAACGTCACCATTCGGCGCCGCCAACGTAGGAAATTTGTCTCAGGTATCTTCCTAAAAATTTTTAAATTTGCCGTTTACTCTTCTCATTGTTCAATATCATTTTCAATAGCCCTATTTATTTGTTATAAATAATAACATTTTAATTGTGAACTCATTGCAAGTAGCACAAGTTTATGTATTCCTCTTTTGTAAATGGTTCTGTCCAACACTCACAACTAAAATTAATGTGCATTTAAAATTATTTCTCCCTATATACTATCAATTACAATATTTCATCATCAAATTATAAATTATTATTTTACATGTGGAGTACTTCTTCCACAATTTACATTTACGTGTTCCTCTTTTTCAAATTGTTATTCCACATGTGCAGTATTGCTTCCACAATTTACTTAGAATGGATTATCATTCTTTGACAATGTCTTATTCTCTTTGTTGTAGAAGGATTTGCAGTGATAATGACAGACCGAAAGAGTTAATACCCAAAATTGCTAGATGAAAATCAACTAATCACTATTTAGTAAAATATTTTAAAAAAATTAAAACAAAAAACTCTTATCTATTATTATTCAATTGAAACATCAAGTACTAATTAAATGCAATAAACATACATTAAAAGTGTCATAATAATAATAATTATAAAAAATTTAAGTTACAAATATTCAAATTCTACAATTTATACATATTAAGACTCTTACTACTCTTCATTTCTTAATCTCTTATACTAATTGTCAAAAATTCTTTAAATTTAATATAACATTTTTATATGTTTTTCATTCTCATTCATTTATTTTTTTCATTATTTACAAACAAAAAAATCGCAAAAAAAGACAAAGTGTAGCCATTAATGCAAATCGAAAAATGAAAAAAAAATACAATTTTGTATAACTCTAATATAAATAACCTATGTCTTTTTTAAAAATAAATAAATTCAAAATCTATTTATAATATGTTCTCTAAAATATTTTAATATAACATTTATTAAAATACACTATATAGTATAAATAATCTACCTCTCCGCGTATTGCGCTCTCACTCTAGTTAGATTATAACACACATAATTCACTAATACCTGCTGTAACACTCACACCTATCATCCTTCTCATCATACAAAATTCCTCACACACAGCTTGTAGTATGTGTATCATCAAATAATCAATCTAATATTGGTTGTGCCACTGCCTGAGGCAGTGACACACATAACACTAATACACAAATTATTATTGGTAACAATGCTACTCCTAGAAGGTCAAGAGAAAGGCACAGACCTACATATTTTAGCAACTATATCATTGTATGCACACCACCTCTTTTGACACACATGACCAATCACTAACGCTAAAGAAGTATCCCATCTCATACTTCATCAACTGCAACTCACTCTCTCAGAATCAAAAAGGCCTACTATTTCACATTGAGTGTGATTTTACACTTAGAGGATTCTCATATTCAGATTGGGTACATACATGTTCTGACACTCACCTTGGCAATTCTTTGATATTGTGGAAAAGCAAAAAATAACAAACAATGACCGCTCTTCTTCAGAAGTAGAGTATAGAGCCATGACTTTAGCAACATGTGAGAAAATTTGGCTCACCTAAATTCAACAGCTTTTGTGTGAAGTTACACTTGTTAAATACCTTGTTTTGCGACGATCAATCAACTCGTTACATAGCAACTAATCTAGTGTTCTTGAGAGAACCAAACATATAAAAATTGATTGTCATAAGTTGAGAAAAAAGATGCAAGATGGTTCGCTAAAGTTGCTGCCGATTTATCATGAGAATAAGTCACACACTTGCTCACCAAGTCACTTACACCAAGCGCTTTTTTAGACTTTTGTGGTAAGTTAGGTATGTACAATTTGTCTGTTAACACATCGTGTATGTATATAAAGTATAAACTTATAATCTATTATTAGTGTTATAGATGAAGCATTTGATTAGTTAGTTCCAAATTTGTTAAGATTAGTAAAGCTTCTGAATTAATTTAGGAAGTTAGATATATATAAATACCAAGTTTATTCTGTATTCAGTGGTTAAGATTCTTCATTCAAAAAATAATTCAGTTATTATTTTCTCCAAATTTTATCTCATCTCTTAACTCTCTTTCTGTGATTTCATACTTATGTTAGAGTTGGGGTTGCTGGCTTTGGATAATGTTTTATTGGAGGAGTGTTTATATACTTTAAAAACATAAGCTAATACTTTATGATTAGTATATGAAAAAGAGAAATAATGAGTTAATAAATGTTTTTAAATTGTTTTAATCAAATATTTAACAAATTACACATTATAATATTTATTTTTATTATAGTTATTTAGATTTTAAATAATCATACTACATCAATACTAAAATTCAACAACAAATCAACTATTATATAAGAATATATATTTTGGTATTTATGAAAAAAATTAATTATTTTATTATTATAAATTTGATTATTGTGGTGGTTAATTATTTTATTAAAAAATATATAAAATATATATAAATATATATAAAAACATAATAATTGATTTAGGATTTATTTTATTTTATGTGTGAATTAAGCATTTTTTATTTATTTCAAAACTAATTTTACCAAATGCTCTTATTATATTTTTAACAAGCATAACCGTTGTATCTTAAATAATATTTAAAAGCCAACAAGAAATAAGCTTCTAAAAGCTAACAATATTACTAACAGGAATTAAAAAACAAAAAAAAAAAAGAAGAAAAACATTATCTTTTGCTAGACATGAGCCACAATTTTTCAAGACCAAAAGAAAAAAAAAATTACAGGAATAAAAAAATGTATTATAAAATGACGAAAAGCTTATTAAGCCAATTTATGAATCATGCAAAAAAAAAAAAATCCATTAATAATAGCATCCATAATTGAATTTATTTCTTGTGGGGATATCTAGAGTAGAGTATTACAACTATGTTAGTCTTGCCGTTCTGTTTTAGTCTGGGCAATGCAATATTTTGTGAATTATATTAAGGTTACACAAAAAGTTAATCATCAAATTGGTTATTTTTATAAAATATATATTAAAATATAAAATATACATTAAAAATAAACTAACCAATATGTGTGGTGAAAATTCAGTTGCAGTTAATTTTATGTGAAGTTGATAACGAAGAGCTGTTAAATAATTCGACATGTTTGACTAAATTGTTATCTAATGACTCACAACTATCAACTTCAAGTTAACTGCATCTGAATTTTAACCATATATGTTACACAAATTTAATGACTAATTTGAGATAATGCTCAATTTAGTCTCTCAACTTGCACGCAAACCTCAATTTAGTCCCTGGAATTTCAAGTGCCTCTATTTAGTCTGCAAATTTTACAAATGTGACTCATGTTAGTCCCTGGCATAATTTTCGACGCACATACGCTAACGGAACGCTGGCTTGGACAGCCAGATGCCACGTTGGACTCTGTAAATCGTTGGTTGTTTTTTATTTTGGCCCTCAAATAGCAAAAAAAAAACATTATAAGTGGTATTTATTGAAATTTTTTCTCCTAAAATAAGTGATCCCGCGTTATTTTTGAGTTATTTGAGCGCCAAAACTAGAATAACGTTATTTTATAAGTTTCAACATGGCATTTGGTTGTCTATGTTCACGCTTTACTTACTAACGTTTTTATGCTGGAAATTGTTCCAAAAACTAATGTGAGTCACATTTACAAAGTTTAGGAATTAAAAAAAACTAATTAAAACTTCAAAGACTAAATTAAAATTTGCTTACAAGTTTAGGAATCAAATTGAGTATTAACTCGACTAATTTTCGTGTGTAGATAGCGTTTTTGATATGTTGCGTATTCTTTTTTTCTATTTTCATATCATCATCAAGGGGAGGAACCTGATTCCTTCTATTCAAGATTGGAGATCCAATCCAATGCAACTTCTTATCTTAGCCTCAGACTTGAAACAACTAAATAATCTTTCCAAAGGATTAATAGTTGACTTCTTCAGGTGTCATAAATCAAAATGTAATTGTACTCAACCTTTTACGTCTTAAACTCTTAATATGTGGTGGTTCTGGGTTCCCTAAATCGAACCCGGGTCTCCTGGGTGAAAGCCAGACATCCTAACCGCTGGACGACAACGGATTATTGACTATTGTAGCACATTATATTTTTAAGAACAGATTAAAAAGAACTATTACGAATTCCACGAAAATAAAATGAAAGAACTTGAATTTTGACAAATCTCATATTAATAGCTATTGCACACATTTATATTTTAAAATTTAAAATATAAATAAAAATATAGCTTCTACTTATATAAAAGTGTGATTAGAAGATTTATTTTATTTTACTTTAAATAATTTATGGGTGAAAAGGATGTATGAAAGAGAACGTGTGAAGTTATTTATCAAAAAAGGTCATTCTCTTTACAATTTTTACTCAACGACAGTTACATATATTTTTGTTTGCACCATCAGTGAAATTGAAGATTCAAAATTTTTTACCTTTTTTCATAGATGCAGCTACAAAAAAAATTATAAATTTGTTTTTGTAGTCCATACTTACAAAAATATAACTAAATATATAAATTGATAAATTTTTGTATCTTAACTAAAATTGGTAAATAAATAAAGAGGATATAAGGAGTTTCATATTCAATTTTGAATTTTTCATTTTAAGCCTATCAATAAAGAGTAATTAATATAACTGTTATTTTAAAAAATGTCAAAAATATAATTATTAATTAACTTTTTTTTCATTCATATTAGGGTTACTTTACGTATAATAAAAAAAAAGAAGCGGGAGTACGTACTGCTCATCTAGCGCCCTATGAGTTCATTCACGCTCTGCTAGGGTTTCATTGCGCCGTCTCCATGGTTACACCTTCCTTTCTTTGTCTTTTCTTCGTCAAAGTCTTTTCTATCTTCTTCTACTTTCTTCTCTTAATTTCTTTTCCACTTAGTTCCCTAATTTTCGTTTTCTCTCCCAATTCATTCCTCTTTTAATTTATTTCGTTTTCTAATTCACCCATTCCATATATCTTATTTCTCTCTGAAATCATTAAATACCAATTCTGTTTTTCTCTACACCATGAGCAACAAATCAGAGACACAAAACCCTCATATAATTGATAGTGATCAGGAGGATGACTTGATCGTTTTAGCTCATGAAGATGTTTCTGAAGGAATTCAAGCCTGTACACGGAGCCTGTCTGGAAGAATTTTCTTAGATCGGATATTTTTCGTAGATACCATGGAAGGAGCTCTCTATGCAATATGGAATAAACCAGAAGGATTCAGAGTAGTCAAAAAATCCAGGAACCAGTTTCAATTTTTCTTTGAGAATGACTCTGATGTGACTCGAATTGAGAGAGATTCACCTTGGTTATTCAAGAGTTTTGTTATTCATGTTAGCAGATGGAAGCGAGGATAATCACATCTCTTCTTTTCCTGTATGGGCACAATTTTGGGGATTGCCTGAACAATACAAAACACTTGAGGTTGGACGAAAATTGGGTGGGAGACTTGGTCAAATTGAAGATGATGCTCTATTTAAAGTTAGAGGCAAAGATACACGCATAGTGAAGGCTAAAGTCGAACTGAACGGTGATAAAAGAGTGAGGGATACACTGAAACTGCTTGATCCTAATCAGAAAATGCTGGAAATTTGAGTACGCTATGAACGTATAGGTGTGTTCTGTACTTATTATGCAAAATTGGGGCATGAATCTAAGAACTGCTAATGTTTTATTGATGATTCTGCCCAAAACAATATCAAGGAAGATAAAGTTGGTGAATGGCTTAAGGCAGATCAAGTCGGTAGGCGTTTAACTGAAAAGAGAGCTTCCTTCAATCCTAACCAACCTCGGGATGGTTCTATTCCAGCTCAACCGAAGAAAAAATCTCCACCTGCTTGGCTTTTTGATAGTTTCTCAAAAATGGGTGTGCAAGATGATCAGAAAAAACAGAATAATAAAAAAATTGCTGCCAATTCGGGTTCTAGAGAAGAAAATGAGGGTGAATCAGAAAACACAGGTACGACTACTGATACTAATTCTTCTTCTAATGCTTTATTGGAGATATCCTATCCCATGAATAATGTCTAACACAATAACAACATCATATCCAAGCTTAAAAAGGAGAATAAAAAGCCAAACCTGAAACAACTTGCCAGAAAGTCTGTGATAGGTTTCAAACGGAGGAGTGGAGGTAATGGTACTGAAGAAATTTCAAAGAAAATTTGTCTCAATGATATTGTCTCTGATGCTATGACGGTGGAGGGTTCCAGCCTTCAAGTGGCACCCAAAGAAATATGAAACTGCTCTCGTGGAATTGTCGGGGTTTGGGGAGACCCCTGACAATCCACAATCTTAAAGAGATTTGCAAATCCTACTCTCCCAAGGTTGGTTTTATATGTGAAACAAAAAATCAATCTTGACAAGTTGAAGGAAAATTAAGATCTTGTGGTTTCAAGGAATGGTTTATTGTGGATCCGGATGGATTATCAGGAAGTTTGGCAATGGCATGGAGGGACGGTTGCATTGTTCAGATTTTGCAGCATGGTAGATTCTTCATTGCGGCATCAGTTCTGACAGCTGGTTCTAATGATCCCTATGGTGTTCTAGGTGTCTATCTCAGTTCAAATGATCAACATAGAATGGCTCAGTTTGCTGAATTAACTTCAGTCATGCAACAGTTTGATGGTAAGGTTGTGTTAATGGGTGATTTTAATGCCATTTCTAGTCAATTGGAGAAAGCAGGTGGGGGTGCTAAATCTCCTTCTTCTATCGAAACCTTTAACAGTTTTATTGATGATAATTCTCTGATTGATATTGGTATGGTTGGAAGACCATTCACTTGGTCGAATAGACGGAGGGGTGATGAGTTGATACAGGAAAGACTGGACCGATTCCTGGTAGGAGTTGATTGGCAGCAACTCTATCCCAATGCAACGGTTCTTAGACTGTCAGAATCAGGCTCGGATCACTCTCCTCTTCTCTTAGACTCTAATCCGAGAACTGAGAGATCTAAATGCCGATTCAAATTCCAAGAAAGATGGTGTTCCAATGATGAAATAAGGCATATTGTTAGAGAGGTTTGGCACGAACAGATTGATGGTTCAGCCATGTATATCCTAGCTCAAAAACTAAAGCGTTGTCGACATAAGATTGTCAGATGGCAGCAAGAATACAGATCTAATTCGAAGGTGGAGATTGATTTACTACAATCTGAATTAGAGGAACTTCGTTTAGCAGGAATTCATGGAGGCGACATCATTTCAGAAATAGAGGACAAACTTGAAAAAACATTGCAAAATGAGGAATCATATTGGAAAGATAAGTCTAGAGTCAAATGGCTCAAATCTGGCGATCAGAATACAGCTTTCTTCCATCAGAAATTTAGAAATCGAACCCGAAGGAATATAATTTGGCAACTAACTGGCAGTGACGGTGAAGTGGCTACTTCAAATGCTGGTATTGCTTCTGTGGCTGAATCTTATTTCAAGGACATCTTTTCCTCCACTTGTCATGAGAACCCTGAACCTCTCTTTACTTATTTTGAACCTAAGGTTACAGCTCACATGAACCGTAGGCTTCAAAGACCAGTGACTATGGAGGAAGTGAAACGTGCAACATTTAGCATTCATCCCCAAAGTGCTCCAGGAGATGATGGTATGACAGCAAAATTTTTTCAAAGCTTCTGGAACATACTTAGTGGTAATGTGTTTCGAGCAATTAAGAGCTTCTTTTTAGGGGGGCAGAATTTTGAAGGGTTTTAATCACACTCAGATCTATCTTATTCCCAAGATTTCTGATGCTAAAGATATGACTCAGGTAAGACTAATAAGCCTATCTTCAGTCTTTTACAAGATTATCTCCAAAGTATTTGTACATAGACTTCAGGGTATGATGAATAGACTAATTAGCCCTACGCAGAGTGCTTTTATTAAAGGCAGATTAATCTCTGATAATATCCTAATTGCTCACGAGTGTATGCATTACTTGAAGAACAAAAAAAGGGGACTCGAAAATGAAATGGCGCTAAAACTAGATATGAGTAAGGGATATGATAGGGTGGAATGGCACTTTCTTTGGTTTATATTGGAGAAGTTTGGTTTTGACTCCCGGTGGATCATGTGGATTCGAGAATTAGTGACAACTGTTTCTTATTCTGTTATTGTGGAAGGGCAACCTTATGGTTTCTTCAAACCAAATAGAGGTATTCGACAAGGAGATCCTCTATCTCCCTATCTTTTTCTTTTCTGTGCAAAAGGTCTCTCCTTCTTGCTACACAAGGCAGAACAAAACAGACTAATTCAGGGTCTTCAGATACATAGGCGATGCCCCAAGGTCAACCACCTCCTCTTTGCTGATGATTCCATCTTATTCTGTAAGGCTAATCCTGAAGCATGTTCAAATATCATGCATTTATTGAATTCTTATGAAAGCATCAGTGGCCAGAGGGTAAATCTTAATAAATCTGCTGTATTCTTTAGCCACAACACTCCCTCCACTACTCGTACACTACTGGCTAACTCTATGAATATTAATCATATTGGGGCTCAGGATAAATACCTTGGTTTGCCTTCTACAATCTCTAAATCGAAAAAGGCTTCTTTTAGTATGATCAAAGAAAAGGTTCGGAAAAGAATCCAAGGGTGGAAGCGCAATCTTCTATCGTCAGGTGGTAGACACGTATTGCTTAAGGCAGTGGGAGAAGCTATTCCTATTTATACATTGTCTTGCTTTAAGTTGCCTGATGGTTAATCTCGGAAATTCACTCTCTACTTTCTCAGTTCTGATGGGGACAAAAAGGTTCTGAAAGGCGGATGGCTTGGATTAGCTGTGACACTATGACTCGCCCACAAAAAGAAGGAAGCCTTGGATTTAAAGATCTCATAATCCAAAATCTTGTGCTTTTAGGCAAACAGTTTTAGCGACTTGTAACACAGCCTACTTCCTTATTATCCAAAATCCTAAGAGGTAAATACTTTAGCAATGGTAATGCTATAACGGCAGAAATTGGAGTCTTACCTTCTTGGGGATAGAGGAGCATACTGGAAGGCCGAAAGATTGTTAAAAAAGGTCTTAATTGGGCTGTGGGTACTGGAGAGAATATCTGAACCTTTGAGGATCCTTGGCTGCCTCCTCCGTATCCTTTAAAGATTTCTGACATGCCAAATAGACAAGCTATCTCTGAGTTGGTTCCAAGAGTTAAAGATCTAATTACTGAAGATAGGAATTGGAATCAGAATCTTATTCAAGAATTATTTTCCCAAGACGTTGCAAACAGAATTTTGTCAGTTAAAATTCAGCAGAGTAGGGACAAATTGCAATGGGATTTGAACAAATCCAAACAATATGATACAGCTTCAGGTTACAGAATTGGCTATTTATTTTACCATCCGCCTCTGGAGCTTTGCCCTAATTATATGCAACAGAAAAAGCTGTGGATTGATCTATGGAAGTTGAACTTACCTCACAAAATTAAGTTATTTATCTGGAAAGCTCTCCATGGCCGGCTCCCGGTGCTTGCTCAAATTCATCACCGCATCCCATCTATATCACCAATATGCCCCTGCTGTCATGAAACAACCGAAACAGTCACTCATTGTTTGATCGATTGCTCTAGAATTAAAGATGCATGGTCTCAGAGTTATCTTCGTGACTGTCTTCCCTCTCAGAGTCCTAACGACTTTTGGACATGGTGGATTGCATCAACAGAGATGCTTAACCCGTTGAAGAATGTTGACCGTAATCCTCATTTACTTGCCATCATTTGCTGGAACTACTGGAAAGCTCGCAACCAGTTGATTTTTGAAGGTTCTACTTCAATGCCGTCTGCCATTCTAGCAAGCTCTGTCAAGTTGCTCCGTGAAATTCAAAGAACTCCCAGTTTAGGTCGTCATCTCCATGAGGCAAGCTCTTAGTTGCATTCAATTTGATTTATTATTCTTTCTTCTTTAAGATTTTTTCGTTTTTCGACCACGCACCGTTGGATGAATACCTTCAGTGTAGTGTTTTTGGGAAATCCCCACCTTTCATTATGCTGTCCTGCTTTTGGACATCTTTGTATTTCATTTTTCAATAATTAATGAAATATAACCTACTATCTTTGAAAAAAAAATATTAGGATTACTTTTTCATTCCACATGTAATTTCCGTCCACATCGTCTTCTTTCTTATTTCATCCTCTTCTTCCAGGTTTTCATTCTATTTTTATTATTTTTCTTCTAATTATTAAATTAATTATATATTAAAACATTTTTATTTATTTTTATCTCTAAAAAAATTGTAAAGAGTGAAACAACCCATGATTGAGGATGTCAAAGGAATTATAAGTTAACATAAAAAATTTCATTTGATGAAAACTATGAAAAAAGTTATTACAATTTTTTAACAATTTGTGGTGATTAAGTAATATACAAAAAATTTATTTATGTTGGATTAAGTAATATACAAAAAATTTTAAAAATAAATTATTTTATTATTTGTGAAATTTAGAAGGAACGATGATAAAAAAAATAATCTTTGGTTTAATATTCACTATGTACTTTTTGTTATTTTTTGTGAGTACTATTTTTGGACTTTTAATTTGGTCTCACTCTTAATATCAAATACAAATAGAGAACTTATTACATGTCTATTTGCGTTTTTAAAAAATTATATCGCAAAAAAATAAATTAAATTTTATATTTATAATACTATTTAATTGGTATAGCTTGTACTATTCATTCATACAATTACTCTAAATATTGGTGCATGTGGAGTCCCTTCGTTAGTCGTTTGATACACATAAAGAGATATATTTGATCTCTGATTTAATTTTTGTAAATGGTTTTTGTGTGTCAAAAGACTAATGAAAAGTTTTACCTGCACCAAAGTTTAGGACGCAACTATGTGAGTACATAGCTCAAATTATACTAATTAAATAATATTATATATTAGAAATTTAATTTATCATTTCATAACATAATTTAAAAAAAATACAAATATGCATGCAATGAATTTTCTATTTTATATGATATTAAGATTGAGACCAAATTAAAAGTCCGAAGACAGTACTCACAAAGAGTACTTAATGTGTACTAAATCAAGACTATTTTTTTCTTTTTTTATCTTCATTCCATTTAAATTTCACAAATGATAACACAATTTATTATTAGTCAAATATTCACTAAACTATACCTTTTTTTTTCCTCATAAAAATCATTTCATTCCTTGTTATCCATATTTTTATATTAATATAAATAGAAAATATTTTTGCTATCATGACACTCATAAATTGAGTTTGAGGACAATTGTTATAAACATTTGTGCATGTGGAGTCTTTTTCTTTATCATTTGATACACAGAAAAGAGTATATTTGATTTCTGAGAAAATTCTTATAAATGATTTTTTTTTGTATTAAAAGACTAACGAGAGATTCTACATACACCAAAGTTTAGAACGGAACTATAGAGTTAATGAGTGCATGGTACAAGTTATACTAATTAAATAATATTATTGTATATTAGAGATTCAATTTATCATTTCATAATATAATTTTTTAAAAAATACAAGTATGCACTTAATAGGGAGTTCTTTCGCTATTATGGTGTTCATATATTGAGTTTGAGAATAATTGCTTTAAACATTGGTGTATGAAGAATCCCTTCATTAGTCGTTTGATACACAGAAAATAGTATATTTGATTTCTGAATAAATTCTTTAAAATAGTTTTTGTTTATCAAAAGACTAATGAGAGACTCTACATACACTAAAATTTAGGACGCAACTATGTAAGTGTATGGTACAAATTATAGTAATTAAATACTATTATTAATCGGAGATTTAATTTATCATTTCATACTATAATTTTTTTAAAAAATATAAATATGTATGCAATGAATCCTCTATTTTATTTAATATTAAGACTGAATATAAATTAGCATAGTACTCACAAAGAGTACCTAATGAGTACTAAATCAAGACTAATTTTTTTTTATTTATTCTCATTCCATTTAAATTTAAGAAATGATAACACAATATATTTTTAGTCAAATATTCACTGAACTATATTTTTTTTCTCCATAGAAATTACTTCATTTTTTATTATCCATAATTTTATATTAATATAAATACGGAGTGCTTTTACCATCATAGCACTTATATATTGAGTTTGAGGACAATTGCTCTAAACATTGGTGCATGTGAAATCACTTCATTAGTCGTTTGATACACAGGGAGCGACATATTTGATCTCTAAGTAAATTCTTGTAAACGATTGTTGTGTGTCAAAAAACTAATGAGAGATTTTACATACACCAAAATTTAAGACGCAACTATGTCAGTGTATGATACAAGTTATACTAATTAAATAATCAGAGATTTAATTTATCTTTTTATAATATAATTTTTTTTAAAAATATAAATATACAAGTAATGAATTTTCTGTTTTATTTGATATTAAGACTGAGACCAAATTAGAAGTTCGGGTACAGTACTCACAAAGAATAACCAGTGAGTACTAAATTAAAACTAATTTTTCCTTTTTTTATCTTCGTTTCATTTAAATTTCACAAATAATAAAATAATTTATTTTTAGTCAAATATTCACTAAATTATATTTTTTTCATAGAAATCACCTCATTTCTTATTATCCATATTTTTATCTTTATAGTAATACAAATGGAGAGCTGAAGTGGCGTTTATACGTTGAATCTAGGAGTTTATTTGCTTAGATGTCGTCACTGTAAATTTTTAGAATTATATTTATAAATTATAAATTATTATTTACTTAAGTCGTTATTTTCAAATTTTAAATTATTTGTTTAGATTGTTTTACTTAACTTGTTATTTTTTAAATTTTAAATTGTTTTACTAAGATTTTTTTTAAGTTTAGGTTGTTATTTTTTGAATTTTAGCACATTTTTTTTTTAAATTTGCTCATATACTGATGTGGCGCTCATACATTGAGTTTCAGAGTTTATTTATTTAAGTTGCTATTTTTAAATTTTAAATTATTTGTTTAGATTGTTTTATTTAGGTTGTTATTTTTAAAATTTTAAATTGTTTTACCGGAATTGTTATTTTTTAAATTTTATGTTGTTTTACTTAGGTGGTTATTTTTTGAATTTTAGCACATTTTTTAAAAATTTGCTCATATGCTGACGTGCGCTCATATATTAAATTTCAGAGTTTATTTAGTTAAATGTTCGTGATTAAAAATTTTTTGAATTATATTTATAAATTATAAATTATTATTTCCTTAGATTGTTATTTTCAAATAAGTTATTTGTTTAAGTTGTTTTACTTAAATTGTTATTTTTTTAATTTTAAATTGTTTTACTAGGGTTGTTATTTTTTAAATTATTTTACCAACTTTGCAGCTACGTTAATATATAGGAATGGGAGACTAATACATTAATTGATAATTAATAATACGTATACTTGAAGCCTTTTAAATATATTTATATATTTATTTATTTTATTTATAAATTTAATTTAAATTCAAATTAAAGTCAATTAAGTTTAAAAAATTTCAGCTATGAGTTAACTATAAAATATGGGTGTATATAGATCGGGTGAAACCGAGTTTGATATGACCTAGATCCGATCCGAAATATATACCGGATTTATTTATTAGACCCGAATCCGACCTTAAACCCGATGAAACCAAGACACTTTTGGGCCACAATTATACCGGGTAAAAACCAGGTGAAAACTGGGTAATTAACATTACATTACATTGATACCTTCTTGTAAGCTAGCATGTAAAAATATCTAAATTTTCAAGACTCCAACCATTATTTGACATGGTAAAATTCACTTAGAAAAATATAATAAAAACCAACCCTTCTTTAAAATTAAAGCATAACTACAATCAATACTAAAACATAACCACAATCAATACTAATATTATCTAATAACATCAAATATTTAAATCAATACAAATAACACAATATTATGCATTAGTCTAAAGTCTTATGCATTCTAAACATAAAACATTAACTTATAGTCTTATAATGACTAATAGCACAAAATATTAAAGTTTACAATACTTAAATTCCACATAAGAATAGCCATGATCCATCACCAATAACACAAAATATTAATTGTGTATGATGACCGGGCCACCGAGTCGAATTCGGGTGACGCGAGCTATGGCCCGGACCTGACCCGAAATATTGACTGGGTCTATTTTTGAGACCCTTACCCGGCCTTAAACCCGGTGAAATCACACTAAATTAGTCTCTAAAGTGTTCGGAGTCGGGCCGGGTCGGGCCATGTGCACCCCTACTATAAAAGTACAAGTTACGAGACACGTATAACACAACAATTCAAAGTACATCAATTCCTTTCTTTACATATATCCAAAATCTAAAATTTCTCTATTTATTCCAATGGCTGGTTTTCACAAAATTGCAGAAATCAATCCTACAATTGACAATTTATGTGTTCATATATGAGTGATAGACACTACCAAGTTACGAAAATTCTCCATTGCAATACTCAATTGAGATGGTTTAGCTCCATGAAAACATGAGTTTCTTCCTAATTTTTTAAATAATATTAAATTTATATTATTTATATTTTAAATTTGTTTGTTTATCCCCATTTAATTGTTCTTTGATTTTTGTTTATCAATTTTAGGGAGAAAAAATACACGCCTCAGTTAAAAGGGCTCTTATGTCTCGATTGATGAATTTGCTAAGAGAAGAAATATCTTACCAAATAAGATATTTTGGTGTTTGACTCAATGCGGATAACTTTAAGATTACACATCATGAGTATGTGGTTAATTTAAACCAACGTATCGATGTGCACATACTTCTATAATCGTTAAGTATCTCACGATATAGATTTAATTTTTTGAGTTTTGACACTCTCAATGCTCCTGGGTACGATTACACCTATTTGGTTGGTAAGTTTATTGTTTTAAAAAAAATATAATTCATTGATAAATTTATTTATTTTATTGATAATTTTGGTTGTATTTTTTTTTTTTACCAAACTTATTGACAACAAACTTTTTTTTTAGTCCATTCTAGATGTTATTGGATATCTTGCTGAAATTGAAAGTGAGAGGACTCTTGAAAAGGATGGCAAGTCTACTAAATACAATGTTATTGAATTAGAGATCGATGATGTATAATTATATATTTATTTTTATAAATCTAAAAAATTTGATATTATTGACTTCATTATAAATTTATGTATTTAAATTTATTTTAAAAGTTTATTCTCATATTTTTATTGTTATTTCAACTTATTTTGTTATGAATATTTTTATAATATTAAACTTTTTTTTTTCTTGAAAGATTTTAATTTGTTAAAAAAAATTGTTATTGGTAAACAGATCTTTTTTCTATCTTTTTATATAAAATGTTATCATTGGCATGTTAATATTAAAATATAAATAATAATCATAATTTATAATTTTTTTTATAATTTTTAGAAATTCTTTATATTTTTTAAATAAAGATTAATATTAATTTGTTAAAATTTTTTTTTACTAGAATTTGACATTAGAACTCATTTATCTAATAACATAAAATATTTTACGATTAAAATATATTTATAACTAAACTTTTCGACTAAAAAAATTTAAAAAACTAATTTAGAATATTACGGCAATTCTCTCAGTGAAATGCTTAACAGATTTTTTAAATAAATAAAATATTTTTTATTTTAAAAATATACATTTTTATATTATATTATATTACACATTTTATAAGTGTATCTTTATCTTTATCTTTATCTTTATAGTAATACAAATGGGGAGCTCTTATGTTGACGTGGCGCTCATACATTGAGTTTGGGAATTTATTTAGTTAGGTGTCGTCACTAGAAATTTTTAAAATTTTATTTATAAATTATAACTTATTATTTGGTTAGGTTTTTACCTTTTGAATTTTGAAATACGCTTTCTTAGGTTGTTGGGTATTTAGTTTTTAATATTGTTGAACTAATAATTTGCTTAGGTGTCATCACTAAAAATTTTTAAAATATTATTTATAAATTATAATTTATTATTTGCTTAAGTTGTTACTTTTTAAATTCGAAACAATCTTTCCGCCCTCTAGACACTAGACCAAATACAAATTGAAAGACTTTTTACTGATGTGGCGCTCATATGTTGAGTTTGGAGATTATTTGCTTAAATGTAGTTATTAGAAATTTTTGTAATTTTATTTTTAAATTAATAGATTATTCGGTTAGATTGTTAGATAATAATAAGGATTTAGTTTTCGAATTTATTAGCAAGGTAGACAGATATTTAAATCTTAATATTATTGAACTAATTTAAACAAAGTTATTTATAAATTATTTTAAAATTAGGACGGTTGTTTAATAATGAAATCAACAATTTAAAAGTAATAACAAAACAATAAGAAGCAAGTAGTAATAAGAAACAAGTTCGAAAACAAAATAATAAGAGCTTAAATTTAAAAACGGAAACAAAACGTCCTTTTAAAACAAAACAATAAAAAATCGAATTTAAAAGAGGTTGTTACTTTTTAAATTTAAGTTGTTTTGCTTCCGTTGTTATTTTTTAAATTTTAAGTTATTTTGCTTAGGTAGTTATTTTTTAAATTTTAAGTTATTTACAAATTACTCTTTTAAATCATAAATTATTATTATTTGTTTAAATTGTTACTTTTTAATTTTAAATTATTTGCACATAAATTAAAATTTTCAAAAAATACATGCCTCAGTTAAGAGAGCTCTTGTGTCTCGATTCATGAATTTACTAAAAGAAGTTAATGATAGATAATCAATTATTATTTTTTAAATATAAACACTTACACATAATAGATGAGTAAAACGAAATCTAGGAATTTTAATATTAATTTCAATGTAAATTTATTTATTTGGATTTGTTTTAAAATTTTCTTCTATATATTCAAATTTATTTGTTTTAGTATTTTGTATTTAAATTGTTATTTTAATTTTATTTTGTTACAAAAAAATTTATAATATTAATTTTTTTGTATTGGAAGGATTTCAATATGTTAAAAAATTTATTTTTGCTGAAAATAAATATTTTTCTATCTTTTCATTTAAAATATTATTATTGACATGTTAATATTAAAAATATAAAAAATAAACATACTTAAAAAAAATGCTTTACGTCGTTTGATCTTTATAAAATTAAAATAATTAATTAATTATTAATTTTTAAATTGTAACTATTTTTTTAATAAAAATAATTTATAAATTGTGTTTAAAATTTTATGAATTTATTAATTTTAAATTTTTAAATGTAAAATATATATGTATATAGTTTGGTACAATTTTTTTTGTTGTTATTTGTTAAGTTATAATTAATTTTTTTAATATAAACACTTACATATATTAGATGAGTAAAACGAAATTTAAGAATTTTAATATTGACTTCAATGCAAATTTATTTATTTAAATTTGTTTTAAGATTTTATTCAATAAATTTAAATTTATTTATTTTAGTATTTTCTATTTAGATTGTTATTTTAACTTTATTTTGTTATAAATATTTTTGTAATATTAAAATTTTTTGTGCTTGAAGAATTTTAATTTGTTGAGGAAAAAATTATTTTCGGTGAATAAATATTTTTTTATCTTTTTATTTAAAATATTATTATTGGTATTTTAGTATTAAAAAAATACTCTTTAGCTCATAAATATTTTGAAGAAGTTTCATAATTAAATATTTTGTTAGTTTTTTTTAATGCATGGAATAAAATATATATTTTTTTAATATTTAAATTATTAATTTTTTTAATAAATTTATTTAAATTATATCACAAAAAATATTTTATTCCATGCAAAATAATTTTAAAAAATAGCTTAAAAGATGTTAGAAGTATTATAAAAATTTGTAATATCCCAGTGACTTAGGTAAATACATGTACTCAAATTTTAAATAAAATACTCTACATAGTCCATAATAATTTAAAAATTAAAAAATATATATTTTTATCATCTACTTACTTAAGTCACTGGGACATTACAAATTTTTATAATACTCTTAAAAAAAATTATTCTATGTATAGTAATTTAAAAAAAAAATATTTTATCCAAAAAAAAATATTTTATTCCATGCAAAATAATTTAAATAAATGACTTAAAAATGGTAGGAGGTAATATAAAAATTTGTAATAGACCCATTTGAATTACTATGTGTGTCAAAACAGTGTGCTAGTTCGAATTAGATTGATTCAAACTAGCGTGGGTCATATTTTTTTATAATTCAAATCAATAGGATTCGAATTACTCCATGAATACAACAAATATATAATTCGAATTGAGTCAATTCGAATTACATCGATGTTGACTAATTTAAATTTATGTGATTCGAATTACTATAGGTTTTGTAATTTAAATTAGTCTCGTTCAAATTATATAAAAATATCTTTTTAGTAGAACATTTTTTTAGTACAATAATTATATAATATCTACTTGCATTTAGTTTATATATGTGATTTACCCTTAATAAAAGCAATAGTCTTTTTTCTTCTTTCAACTCTCTCTCTCGCCACCCTATTACAAAATTCTTTCATCTCTATCAATTTATTTTATTAGAAAAAGAAAATTAAAAATTTGAAATTGAGGGGGTGAATATTATACTTGAGCAGAAGGTCATTGACATGTAAAGCTATCGTTTGTTTTATTCACGATGCCTAGAAAATATAAATTATTGAACGAAAACACTGAGCATGCAGACACGTTCTCGCCGACGGCAGCAACATTAATGTATGTGTTAGGTGGCTGAACCCAAAGTTGAGCAACTCAAAGACGAAAATATTTGTTAGTGTGTGTGTGTTTTGATAAACGTTTACGAACAAATGTTAAGATGTTATTATGAATATATTTTTACATAATTAATTAATTCAGATGAAAAAAAAATGATGAAAGTACAGACAGTCAATTATATTTTTGTAAAAAATCACAGATGAATCAAATAATCATGGTGGTAATAAGTTGTCGAATTAGTTGTTAATTATAATTTGTGTAAAGCTGAAATTTAGGTGCAGTTAATTTCATATGAAATTGATAATTAAAAATTATTAAATAATAATTTAATTAAATTTATCAAATTATTTAACGGCCCAATTATTCATTTAAGCCATCAATTTTCTATCAATATAAGTTTGTAACTATAATTTTCAGCCATGATTAGTTAGCCATTATATATTAAGTTCTACACTTAATTTCACAAATTAAACAATAATTTAATTGATATAATATTTTAATTATTTTTTAAATTACATATTGTATAAATATAATTAGTCTTTTTATATTGTACAACTATTTATTACTTCTAATTCTAAAAAAATTCAAGTTTTCACTCTTATATCATTTTAAAAGGTTATACTTTATAATAGTTTTTTCAATATCAAAAATTCCGATAATGACAATGCATGTAATGATTCTTTATAATAATCAATTTAATTCCATGTTATTATCAAGTTAGCAAATATGTTTTTTTTACCCTGTTTCTTGAATACTTATTCATAAGAAAAATTTAATTGGGTTATCATGTAAAATATTTTATAATATTTATATAAATTTAATTTTGATACACTGACGATGTAAAGTATTGTAATCACATCCATTTTTTTGGATGACCATTCACGCCGTCAATGTAAAAAACTGTTATTTTTACTAATATGACTTTACGTAATTGAATGCACGTGTAAAATTATCTTTTTTTACTAATATGACTTTACGTAATTGGATGCACGTGTAAAATTATCTTACACTAACATGTATCAAAACTAAATTCTATTTATATCTGAAAAATCAAACTAAAACATAAAAAGGATCTGTTAAATAAGTAAGTTACAATCAAGTCCATTTATGAATGAATGGTAAGTTTGAAAACATATGATATATGATATATGTTACATTCATAGGGTAGGATAAGACTTCAAGATGGTTGAATGTTCGGTCCATATATACAATGACCTTAATTGCTTCCTTATATAACTCCAATAGAATATAAACTATTTACCAATCTATCACATCAATTCAAACATTAAGCTTATTTTCCAATACATTCCATATATAATGGGAGTAGAAAGAATCCAAACCTTGGCTTTCAGTAACCAACTTAAGGAGCTTCCACCACAGTTCATTCGCCCAGTTAATGAGCGTCCTGAGAACACTAAAGCTGTGGAGGGTGTAACCGTACCCGTGATTTCTCTCTCTCAACCACACCATCATCTCCTCGTGAGGGAAGTCGCCGAGGCGGCTTCCCAATGGGGATTCTTCCTCTTGACCAACCACGGCATATCCCCGTGGCTGTTCAAACTGTTGCAAGAGGTGGGGGAGCAGTTCTTTGCCCTGCCTCAGAAGGAGAAAGAGGCTTATGCTAATGACCCTTCTAATGGGAACTTTGAAGGTTATGGGACAAAGATGACCAAGAACCTTGAAGAGAAGGTGGAGTGGGTTGACTATTTTTTCCATATCATGGCTCCTTCTTCTAAGGTCAACTATGACAAGTGGCCCAAAAACCCTCCTTCCTATAGGTTCGTGATTAGTAAACTTAATTGATTAACTATTAATATTGCAGGATGTATTTAATTAATTCATAACATACAAGTATGAGTTATTTTATAGTAACTGCTATAGATTAACACCAACCAAATATTTGAGCCTATTTGCAAACTGTCTTAATATCTATCATTAGATAATTTAGTGTTTATTTAGTTATTATTAAATTGATAAAAAATAATTAATATATTTTTTTATTATTTTTAGTGTATTTAGTAAATTTTAATAGTAAAAATAAAAATATTTAAAAAAATAAAAACATCTTTTTTAAGAAATTTTAATTTATATTTTTTAAAAGATTTTTAAAAAAAAAATTATTTACATAATAAATAAAAAAAATATTTTTATATTATTATATCTAAATATAATTGATAAATAAAAAAATTTATATAAAATATACAAATATAAAATTATTTTTATTTTTTTATAATATTTTAAAAAAATATTTAAATTTTTTTTTAAAAGTCGATACAAACAAACCCTTAATTATGTAATGAAATTTATACAATTTTACGGATGAGTGACAGGGAAGTGACAGAAAAATACAACAAAGAGATGTTAAGATTGACAAATGAGGTTTTAGAGCTTCTGTCGGAAGGGTTAGAGTTAGAGAAAAAGACATTGAAGTCAAGTTTAGGAGACGAGAAAATAGAATTAGAGATGAAGATCAACATGTATCCACCATGCCCACAACCTGAACTTGCATTGGGAGTAGAGCCTCACACTGATATGTCAGCACTTACCTTGCTTGTCTCAAATGAAGTTTCTGGCCTCCAAATTTGGAAGGACAACAAATGGGTCGCCGTTGATTACTTGCAAAATGCAATCTTTGTTCACATTGGTGATCAACTTGAGGTAACCTAAATGTAGTGTATATACTATATACACACACAAAAATACTATGTTTATATATAAAAAAAAACAAGCCACTAAATTATTTATTATATATTTATATATATAAATATATATTATTTAATTTATTTTTAATATATATTTTTATAGATAATTGACATTTACTTTATATCTAGTATATATGAATTTAATTTTGATACACTGATAATATAAAACGTCTTACATAATCGTACAATTATATCTGTTGTTTTGGATGATTATTTACACTGTTAATGTAAAAAATAATTATTTTTGCTGATGTAGCGTTACGTAATTAAATACACGTATAAAACTATTTTACACTGATAGTGCATCAAAATTAATTTTTTAAGATATATATAGCTGATTTCTGTAATGGCATTTTAAAAAATAGTTATAATGACTATATTTTGACAAAATAAACCAAAACGTGGCCCCTACCCTAAAAGGGTATATCTAAAATGAGCTCAACACTTATGTGCTTATTGAATGTGTCATATTCATATAGACCATTAGATTTGTTTAGATTAAAATCAAAGGCTAATATAAAAGAAGAGTATTGATGGGTTCTAATAAATACAGAATATCATAGTACATAAATAAATGCTTTAAATAATAATACTTTAATACACAATACTTTAAATAGCAACATAATCTTTTATTTTTAAATAATTAAATATAAAATATATAAATACAAAATATCTAAATATTTTTATTTATTAAAATTAATTATTATGTAAAATTTTTTTATAATATTAAAAAATTATATTAAAATAATATTTTAAACGGTAACATAAAAATATAAAATTATTAAAATTTTATTTTATATTACTTGATAAATAATTCGATTATTATATTCAAAATTTATTAACTAATTATTTTTATTAAAGTATATAATATAATTTTCCATAAAAATATTTTTAAAATATAATTTACGTATATATAGAATTGTATAATCTACGTGTGTGTATATATATATATATATATATATATATATATATATATATAATGTATTATATATAATATTTTAAATAAATTATATTTTATTATATATAGGTTAATAGTAATTAGTTAGTTATTACTTATTAGACTATTAATTTTATTTAACACATTTCAGATATTTCTATATCGAATAATGCCAGTTTAATTGATTCTTAAGTCCTGTTTGGTTTTCTTCAGCATACTTCACTTCACTGTGAGAGTTTGATTTGTTTGGTTTTCTTCAGCATACTTCACTTCACTGTGAGAGTTTGATTTGGATAGTGTGCTGAAAAAAAATGAAATAAAAAAAATCTTTATAGAATTATTTTATCAAATTTATTTTTTTTTCTATAATAATTTATTCATTAGGTACGAATTTAATTCCTATATACTGATAAGAGTAAATTTTTTTATATATATACATTTACGTGTATTATTATGTCATTAAAAATATAATTTACGTATATATAAGATTGTATAATCAACATATATATATCATGTATTATATATAATATTTTAAATAAATTATATTTTAAAAATATTTTTATAAAAAATTATATTATATACTTTAATAAAAGTAGTTAGTTAGTAAATTTTGAATATAATAATTGAATTATTTATCAAGTAATATAAAATAAAATTTTAATAATTTTATATTTTTATATTACAGTTTAAAATATTATTTTAATATAATTTTTTAATATTATAAAAAATTTTGCATAATAATTAATTTTAATAAATAAAAATATTTAGATATTTTGTATTTATATATTTTATATTTAATTATTTAAGAATAAAAGATTATATTGTCATTTAAAGTATTGTGTATTAAAGTATTGTCATTTAAAATATTTATTTATGTACTATGATATTCTGTATTTATTAGAGCCCATCAATGCTCTTCTTTTATATTAGCATTTGATTTTAATCTAAACAAATCTAATGGTCTATATAAATATGACACATTCAATAAGCACATAAGTGTTGAACTCATTTTAGACATACCCCCATAAAATTCTCTAAAAATATTTGACTAGATAAACAATTCTATGCATTATATTTTGTTTTAACCTGCCAAAACATAATTTTCATAGCCAATTTTAAGAAAGTTACTACAAAAGTCAGATGCGAAGATATATCATACATGTTTGACAAAAAAGTTGGGCCATAACTATATAATTTTGTGGGGTTTGTAGTAGATACTAAGCAATGGAAAGTACAAGAGTGTTCTGCATAGAAGTTTGGTGAACAAGGAATGCAAGCGCATGTCATGGGCAGTTTTTGTTGTGCCACCACATGAGGTAGTGATTGGGCCTCTTCCTCCGCTTTTCAACGATCACGATCCTCCCAAATTTTCAATAAAAACGTATGCTGAATATCGTCACTGCAAATTCAATAAGCTTCCCCAATAGAACAAATTATATGAAATCAGCACATGAATGTGGGTTATTGCTTATGCGAAATTAAGTTTCCTAATAGCATAATTAAGGAATTTGGTCGCAATAAGCTCTTCTTTTAACTGTTTTGCCATAGTAGATTGGTAGTTTGGTATTTCGTTTGTGTTTTAGGAATAAAAGAAGATATATTCTATTCGAGTCTCTTTAAAATAAAAGGATAAATTACTTTTTATAACATGTTTTATTATTATGATATAATTACTTAATAAGAGCAATGAAAAAGATTTTTGAAAAAAAATTAAGAAAGCAAGACACAGAGTTTTAAGAATTTAAAATTTGGTGCCGCTTGAATTCTTTTATTCTTTTTATCGTTTGAAATTTTTTTTTGTAATTAAAAATAAATATGTGATATGAGAAAAAATTAAAATTACAAAATTAAAATTTTCTAAGATTTTATAATTTATCAAAAAAATTATATCATAATTAATTGATTAGATTAACAAAACTTAGGTTAGATTAAAAATTAAAATTAATCATAAAAATTATTTTATTTTATTTTATTTAATAATAATAAGATATGTCATCAAGAATAACTTATTCTTTAATTTAAAGAGGATTAAATAGAATTATTCACCAAATAATAAAGGTTAATATATACATCTCAACACATGCATGCCAAAATCTCTTTAAAGTTAAAATGTGAGCATGCACAACATATTTTTTTAAATTTTGCTTTATACACTTTTTTTTAGAAATAATTAATAAGAATTAAATTTTAAATATTTGCATAGAGTATTTTCGTGTTCCTTTGCATGATGCAAAAAATTTCTTTTCTCAAATGATCAGTTATCTCAGGAAGAAAGAACTTATCCAAGAACTCTCTGCGTAGTAGATTTCAGTTCGTAACTACCTCATCAGGTTGAGTATAAAACCAATTTTTCGCTTTTATTTCAATGAAAAATGGAAAAACAAAAATCAAAATTGCAAGCTCATCTGACCCATACCTCTAGTGATTGAGCACACCACTTGAAAATTCTTGAGGTGCTTAATCGGATCTTCTGCAGACAGTCTATGGAATTTAAGAAGCAAGTTGATCAGTCCAGTTTTAAGCTCAAAGTTAGCATCTAAGTCAGTATATCAAACTTGGAACATTTGAAGAGTAATATCAGAGGCTCCCGCTTTCTTGAGAGTAATTCTTGTTGGAGCAGCCATGTCTTCAACACTTGTATCAGTCAAGGAAGTGTCAAAAGTACCAACAGAAGAATATACAGTTCCTTTGTTGAATAAAAACTCAGAGTCAATCTCAGAAGGAGAAGGTGAATCGGCGGAAGTCGCTTCACTATCCGCAAAGGCTACCGACGTCGAACTTGTCTAATATGTAAAAAATTTATTTCAATCTCTAAATCAAAAGGGGCTAAGCTTAGTTTCGGTAGTGACTGCTTCATTCAACGTAAGAAACATAGAGTTCATACAATTATTATGACAAAAAAAAACCAAAAAAAAGTAACAACTAATTACCACTAATTAAAAATCTTAACTATTGACAAAAAAAAAAAACAAGAAAATAACTAAAAAGCAAACTCTTCACATGCACATATTAACAATAACCAACAATATGACACACATATGCAAAGTCTTCGACAACGACGCTAAAAATTTGACGCGGGCTAATCACCGGTTTAAAAATTTACCAGTTTTAAAACTCAATCATGTCGCAAATAATATAGTCTAAACCGGCAACCAACTCACAATCAAAATTTAAAAGGTTGTCACAAAAATCAAATCAACAACCAGGAGTTGAATCCTGAGTCATTCTCCCATGGACTTACAATTGAATGCTCATCATTGGCTATGAAATTTGGGAGTTTTGAACATGAATGCAAAAAGGTAAGGTAACCAGAAATTAAAGAAGAACTAGCAATAAAATTACAATAAGTAAAGGCAATAAGCAAGTAAACAACTATCTAATAAACATGCAATTGAGATGGCAACAATTAAGTAACTACACTAGGAACTAGGAAGCAATGGAATTAAATTGAAAGGACTAAGAGAATTAAATCAATAAAAGAGATGGTAATCAAATACTTAAAAAGGCATTGGTTAGGTTGAGAATTTATACTTTTTATCTTTATTATCAACCAAAAATATGACAATTATTAAGAATTATCCCCATTTCGTCATTCCCTAACATCGGAAAAAAAAAGTCAAGTAAGTATAATTGATCTCAATCCACAAATTCTAATCAACTTATCAATTAAATTTGATAAAAGATTAGTGTTAGCTAGTAAAAACCAAATCAACTAACAATCATAAATTACCAATCAATATTAGATTTTGATAACTCAAGGATACCTAATTACTCAACCCCAAGCCAAGAATTTAAAATTCTACTCCATAATCAAATAAAGCATTTCAACAAATACTTGGTGAGCAATAAAAAAATCATAAAATTGTAAAAATTAATCTAAATTAAATCCAATTACTACCAAATATCAACAATAGCAACTCGATTAACACATATAAAAACATAGAAACATTAATGTATTGATAGAAATTTAAAATTAACAAGGTTCATAAACTAAGGAAATAACCAAGTAACTCAAGGGTAACTCAAGTAATTCTAAAGAAAATTAAAGTGAGAGAACAAGAAAATTAAAGCAAACTATAACTAAACAATGTTAAAATTTAAAATTGAGTGTAAAATTGACAAGAACCCTAGAAAAACTAAGAGAATACCTAAAGTTTTTCTCACTACAAAACTATGAACTAAAACTATCAAAAACTGTGTAAAATGATGGAATGCTTGAGTGTGTGTCTTTTCCTTGGATCTAGGCCTCCAATGCTTTAGAATGGGACTGAATTGAGCCCTGAGTTGGTTCCAAAATCGAAGTCACATGCCTCTTTTTAAGCGAGGCACGCACTGCTCGTTATGCGTATGCACGAATTGAGGGTGATGCGTACGCATGATCCATGCTTACGCATGATAGCCAAAACTCCAAATTTCTAATTCTTCAAAATTTCTTCACTTTTGTATACTTTTGCTCCATTTTCTAAGTTTTCTTTCCCTATTAAACCCGAGATCATTGATAAAACACTATTTTATGGTTTATCTTGTGCTAATTTGAGTAATTTTTATCAACTCTTTACTCACTTATTCATATAAATTGCATGGTTTTACATTTTTCTTCCTAATTTTGTTCTATAATTGGAAACTTGCTTCCCAAGTCTTTAAATTACCAAAAATTAATTCTTCTTTATACCATTTGATGCCTTGATATGTGTGTTAAGTGATTTCAGGATTTATAAGGCAGGAATGGCTTAGAGGATGGAAAAGAAGCATGCAAAAGTGGAAGGAATACAAGAAGATGAAGAAATTGCTAAGCTGTCCAGCCTGACCTCTTCGTACTTAACTGACCATAACTTGAGCTATAGAGGTCCAAATGAGGCGGTTTCAGTTGCGTTGGAAAGCTAATATCCGGGGCTTCGAAATGATATATAATTTGCCAAAGTTACCTTGAAGATAAGTGACGAGAACGCGTGAATCCATGCGCACGCGTGGATCTACGCAAATCCAGCGACCTGTACGTTTCTGAATTCGCCCCCAGCGTTTTCTAGGCTATTTCTGACCCAATTTTCGGTCCAGAAAACACAGATTAGAGGCTATAAAGTGGAAAAATCTATTCATTCATTCATAGAACTTTCATACACATAATTTTAGGATTTCTCTTAGGTTAGGTTTACTTCTTCTCCATTCCAGGTTCAATGTTTCTTTAATTTAATTTCTCTTCTACTTTTATTTATTCTAGTGCCTTGGTTCATTTATTTCTCTTGTTAATTACTTATTTTCCCAATTTGGTTCATGAACCTTCCAATGTTAAGATTTGACTTTCTATTTAATGCAATTTGAGGTATTTCAGATTTATGATTGCTGTCTTTAATTTATATTATTGATGCTTTCAATTTCATTTAGATTTCTTCCCTTTTGGCTTTGGTTGAGTAATTGGTGACACTTGAGTTATCAAACTCCTTGTTGATTGATAAATAGAATTTGCTGGTTGGTTTGGATCCCTCTAAAGCTAGTCTTTCCTTAGGAGTTGACTAGGATTTGAAGAATCCAATTGATTAGCCCACTTGACTTTCCTTTATTTAGTAAGGGTTAACTAAGTGGGAGCAATAAACAATTCTCATCACAATTGATAAGGATAACTAGGATGGGATTTCCAATTCTCATACCTTGCAAGGGTTTTCATGATTGTTAATTTACTTTCTTGCCAATTTATTTCCTTGTTCCCTATTTCAAAAACCCAAAAAGATACTTTTCCATAACCAATAATAAATCATACTTCCCTTCAATTCCTTGAGAGACGACCCGAGGTTTAAATACTTCAATTATCAATTTTATTGGGTTTGCTTTAGTGACAACCAAAACTTTTGTACGAAAGGATTCTCTGTTGGTTTAGAAACTATACTTACAACGGGAATTTATTTGTGAAATTCTTTACTGACAGAGAAACTGTTCGTTCAAAATGGCGCCGTTGCCGGGGAATTGCAAATGTGTGCCTTATTATTGGTTATTGTAAATATTTGCTTTTTTATTTCTTTGTTAGTGTTTCAAGTTTTAGGAGTTTATTTTTATTAATTTCTATTAGTTTTTATTTCTTTTGCTACTATGAATTCTCACCCCTCTGGCTTTACGTTTGGTTCCAATGTTGTTGTAAGGAATGGAAGCTATAATGAGAACAGGCATCAAGGTTGGAAGAATCAAAGATGGAAGGAGCCACAAGGATTTGATCAACCCTCTTGGCAACAACCCCCTCCAATGCGCTATAACCAACAGTCATTCTATGATGCATACCAAGACAATATTTATGGTGGACCTTTTCGTGACAACCAACCTCCACCAAATTACCTATGGTCACGGTTTAATGAGGGGTGGCCATAGGGGCTATGGTCACGGCTAAAATCGTGACCATAGCTAAGGCTATGGCCACGGTTTTTGGTGGGGTGACCATAGAGGCTTTGGTCACGGCCAAAACTGTGACTATAGATAAGGCTATGGTCACGGTTTTGGGAAGGGGTGACCATAGAGGCTATGGTCACGGTAAAAAAGCGTGGCCTAAAGTGCCAGAATTTGAACATTACAACCGTGACCATAGAAACCGTGACCATAGATAAAAAAACCGTGACCATAGGTCTATGGCCACGAGAGAATAGGCCACGGCGGAAAAACCGTGACCATAGGTCAAAAACCGTGACCATAGACCTATGGTCACCCTTTTCACTAGCTATGGTCACGGTTTTTCACCGTGACCATAGACCTTTTTTTTTGTAGTGAGATGATGAATATGGTGGACCCCTTGTAGTTACCAACAAGCCCCACCATATGCTTATGAATCCCCTCCTCAACATAACTCTGAACCGCCATACTCACAAGCCCCTTTCCACCATTCACCTCCATATGACCCTAATCCTTATTCACCACACCAACCACCATATGAACCACACTCAGAACTACCACCTCAATATTCACCATATTCATATCCTTATCAAGAAGAACCACCTCCGTATTATGAGCCATTTCTCCCAAAAATTAAACCTTCCTATCCACCCCAACCTCCATTGGATAACAACACACTCATCTCTAACATCATTGGTCTCACTTCTACACTCCAAAATCTTACATCCTACATGAACCGACCCTCTACCTCCAATATCCAACCCTCAAACTCTAGTGCGCTTCCTTTTCAACCACATAATGATCTTCCCATCCCATCACCACCCTCCATGGAAGAGCACCCACATCCATCAATCCAAGAGCAAGATGATCCCAGTCATGCTATTGACATGGAACAAGAGAGAAGGGATCGTCTTTGCAAATTCATACTTCATAAGAAGCTAGAAAAGGCCCTACAGGTGGAGGTAGTAGAGACCCTTGAAGTTGAAGGAGTGGTTGAAGAATCGGTGAAGGAAGACATCAAGGAGGAGTCTGATTTTGTCTTAGAGCAAGAGAAGGCCCAAAATGTGGAGATATGGGAGACCCTTGAAGATGAAAGAGTAGTTGAAGGGAATTGTCATGAAAAGTAAATCATCAAGGAGGAGTACGATTTTATACTAAAACAACTGGACAAAGCAGCAATTGTTGAAGAGGAAGAAACGGTTGTAGTCTTCGGAGATGCGGAACCTCCATGGGAAAATCCAGTCATAGAGCCTCCTTCCAAGGTGTTTGATGTTGATGTTGAGGAGGGTGTACAACCTCCAAGACATATCAAGGTTGAAGACTTTGCAGAGATTGATCAAGAGATGGAGATTAAAGAAGAAGAAGCACAAACCCACATGCCCTTGGTAAGCCATGAAGAAGAGTTTGAATTGGAAGAAAGCTACCAAGAGGAAGAGGTTGAAATTGAAGAAGCTCGCAAAGAGGTGGATGTTGCCAAGGGAGAGCACAAGGGAATGGAGCTTGAAATCACCTTTCCAAAGCTGTTGGAGACCTCTCCCCCAAAGCCATTACCATCCAATACAACATTCAAGTGGGTAAAATTCTTATCCTTGACCTTTACTTTTCCACTTGAATATGGTTTACTTGAGACAGATGGTCAGCTTAGAACTCTTTGTGGCTTTAAGAGTAAGAAGGAGATAGTCAGTGGTTGGCAACACAATCCTAGGTTCGTTGTGGTTGGGAGCTCAAAGTCTAAATGCAAGGGTTGGTGTAGAGCTCGAATGAATGGGTTTAGGAAGCTGTTTGGATGCCTTAGTGAGAATTCGGATTGCTTACCACCCAGATGGAATCATCATGTTTCACTTGAAGACGGGTGCAGAAACAAGATTTGGGATCCAGGCATACATGAGGATCGACTGTGGGAGCTCAAAGCTTGTGAAGAACTCCATTAAAGTTTGAGGAATGTATCTGGAATTGATAGAGAATGTTGGAAGTCCAAGCATTGGTGGAAGTTTCAAGATGAGTTCAAGCACAAGCCACCATGACACGGAGCTCACCAAATGTCCCACTTAAGGACAATAACTAAAAGTGCTAGGTGAGAGACAACCCACCATGGTATAATCGTTCCTTTTTATTCTTAATCTTATTTTATTTTATTTTTACTAGTGTTCATTCATAATTTCTGCATATTCACCTGCATTCTGCATTTTGCATTCTACATACACATAAAAAAAGGGGGCAGGCCACGCGTGCGCGCAGGCCACGCGTGGGCGTCGATAGCAATCTCACTCCCCCATCCAACGAATAGAAAGTTGTGATGGAATCGTGCGGCTGGTGCGCTCTGTACACAATTCAACCCATGGTACGTGTCTATGACGCGTGCGCGTCATCTGCCACAAGGGAAATCCATGCGTACGCGTCAAGCACGCGCACGCGTGGATAGGAAAATCGGCATAAATAGCATGTTGGACAGAAAGTTGTGCTGCCCCTATGCTGGAACTGTGCTAGAGGCACAAGGTCATCCACGCGTACGCGTCCATGATGCGTGCGCGCCCTTTTACTTCCAAGACCACCCACGCGTACGCGTGGGCGACGCGTACGTGTCACATGGCGAATACAGTTCTCACGCGTACGCGTGCCTTGCGCGCGCGTCGCGTTCCGACTTTTCATTCCCTTCTCCTTTCTTCCTTCATTTTTCTTATTGCATTTAATTACTTTTCTTTCTTCAAAAATTTTTCTCTTTCATGCTTAGTTATTTATGGTTTCTTTTTCATTATTTTCTTTTTCTTCATGCATTTTTATGTTGGTGTTGGAGCTTTATTTGGGTCTTATATTATTATACTTGAGCTTGTGGATATCATCAAGAGTGATTTGACAATTAATATTAATTTTTGGATTGCATGCATGTTAGAGTTCTTACTTTTCTTAACATATTTTACATGCATACCAAGTATTTGTGAAAAGCCCGTATAGCATTATGAATTTTTAATTATTCTATCCTTTCACTCTAATGCCTGTTTTTCACAAAATCCTTCCAAAATTTTATAAATTAAATATAATTGTCAATACAAATGTTATTGTTAGTTTGTTACGACTGATAATACATTTTGGCTTTTAATGCTTGATCTATGCTACTCATGCCTTTGTTAGCATGCCAATAAACATCTTGCATTTAATTGCCTCAATTTATCATGCTATATTTCCATTGATGTCCTAATTGCATGGAGTTGCGACCATGTGTTAACGACATTCCTCTTTACCTTGGCATGATTATCACTCGTACTGTCCTCTTCCTTGCTCTATCCCTTTGAATTCATGCCCCTTTCTCCTCTTCCTTTTCAGAATGGCCACCAGAAAAAGTAAAGAGAAAGTCTCTGACAAGCCACCGGCGAGGAGAGGAACGAAAAGCACAAGCACTTTCAACAAATCAGCTGGTTGTCTCCTCTATTTCAGAGACTTCAGAGGTTGGACCAGCTAGACCGACAGGCAAAGCGAATGGAGCGCCGTAACAAGCGCCGACTTACATACCTCAAAGAGCTGATTGTTGGCAACCACCCACCTGAAGAAGATCCAGAAACTCCGGACTCTACCTCACCTACCAGCACCGGGAGCCATGACAATCCCGACTGTGGAGATGCTGTTACAAGCCCCCCTTTGTTCCTAACTGATGGCACCGAGGACGGTGCCAAGCTTTAAGTGTGGGGAGGTCGGTTAGTACCTGACTTCCAGAGGTAATCTCTTTTTCTTAACTCCAATATTTTAGTTTTTCTTTGGTTAGATAGAATAGATTGCATGATAATAATTGTTTGCATGTATGTTTGCTTGGTTAAAGTAATAAATTTCTTTTCAAGACTCTATTTTATAATATTTCACTAATTTAAATTGAAAAAAATTTGTGTTAAACTTGTTTGAAGATTGTAATTTGGAACATGAATTGTAGTTAAGAACACACAACCTGTGAGAATTGAGCTTAATTGCAGGTTACATTATTTAACCATAATATTTTATTCTTGTGTGTTTTCTTCTCTATAATTGTAATCTTTATTTTGTTCCACTCTATATGTCCAATGTTTAATGTGTTTATATGCATGCATATGATTGAGACCATCATTTGTTATTATCTCACTTATCCCAAATAGCCTACCCTTTTAATTACCTTTGTTAGCCACTTTGAGCCATTTAATCCCCTTTTGTTCTATATTTTACCACATCACTAGCCTTAAGCGGAAAAAGAATTAATTATCCCAATTGAATCTTTGGTTAGCTTAAGATAGAGATTGTGTGTCAATTAAGTGTGGGGAACTGTGGGAACTTGGGTTGATGAAAGTGTATAGTGTTCTGATGAGCGGATAATTTATACGCTTTTTGACATTGTTTTTAGTATGTTTTTAGTAGGATCTAGTTACTTTTAGGGATGTTTTTAATAGATTTTGTGTTAAATTCACATTTCTGGACTTTACTATGAGTTTGTGTATTTTTCTATGATTTCAGGTATTTTCTGGCTGAAATTGAGGGACTTGAGCAAAAATCAGATTCAGAGGTTGAAAACAGGACTGCTGATGCTGTTGGATTCTGACCTCCCTGCACTCAAAGTGGATTTTCTGGAGCTACAGAACTCGAAATGGCGCGCTTCCAATTGCGTTGGAAAGTAGACATCCAGGGCTTTCCAGAAATATATAATAGTCCATACTTTGGCCAAGAATTGACGACGTAAACTGGCGTTCAACGCCAGCTTTCTACCCAAATCTGGCGTCCAGCGCCAGAAAAGGATCCAAAACCAGAGTTGAACGCCCAAACTGGCACAAAAACTGGCGTTCAACTCCACAAATGGCCTCTGCACGTGCAACATTTAAGCTCAGCCCAAACACACACCAAGTGGGCCCCGGAAGTGGATTTATACATCAAATACTTACTCATGTAAACCCTAGTAGCTAGTTTATTATAAATAGGACCTCTTACTATTGTATTAGGCATCCTGGATTGTATTTTGATCCTGTGATCTCGTTTAGGGGGCTGGCCATCTCGGCCATGCCTGGACCTTTCTCTTATGTATTTTCAACGGTAGAGTTTCTACACTCCATAGATTAAGGTGTGGAGCTCTGCTGTTCCTCAAAGATTAATGCAAAGTACTACTGTTTTCTATTCAATTCATCTTATTTCGCTTCTAAGATATCCATTCGCACCCAAGAACGTGATGAAGGTGATGATTATGTGTGACGCTCATCATCCTTCTCCCTTATGAACGCGTGCCTGACAAACACTTCTGTTCTACATGAATTAAGCTAGAATGAATATCTCTTAGATCTCCTAACCAGAATCTTCGTGGCGTAAGCTAGAATGATGGCGGCATTCAAGAGAATCCGGAAGGTCTAAACCTTGTCTGTGGTATTCTGAGTAGGATTCAATGATTGAATGACTGTGACGAGCTTCAAACTCGCGAGTGCTGGGCGTTAGTGACAGACGCAAAAGGAGGGTGAATCCTATTCCAGCATGATCGAGAACCGACAGATGAATAGTCGTGCCGTGACAGGGTGCGTGAGCATATTATTCACTGAGAGGAGGGGATGTAGCCACTGACAACGGTGATGCCCTTGCATACAGCCAGCCATGGAAAGGAGTAAGACAGATTGGATGAAGATAGCAGGAAAGCAGAGGTCCAGAGGAACGAAAAGCATCTCCATTCGCTTATCTGAAATTCCTACCAATGATTTACATAAGTATCTCTATCCCTATTTTACTATATAATATTCGAAAACACCATTATCACTTTATATCTGCCTGACTGAGATTTACAAGGTGACCATAGCTTGCTTCATACCAACAATCTCCGTGGGATTCGACCCTTACTCACGTAAGGTATTACTTGGACGACCCAGTGCACTTGCTGGTTAGTTGTATCGAAGTTGTGACAATTATGAATTAAGATCAAAGCACCAAGCTTTGGAGCCATTACCAGGGATTGTTCGAGCCTGGACATCACAATTTCGTGCACCAAGTTTTTGGCGCCGTTGCCGGGGATTGTTTGAGTTTGGACAACTGACGGTTCATCTTGTTGCTCAGATTAGGTAATTTTCTTTTTGTTTTCCTTTCAAAAATTTTTCAAAAATCTTTCAAAAATTCTTCCTTTGTTTTCGAAAAAAAAAAAAAAATTTTTTAAAAATGTTTTCAAAAATATATTTTCCTTTTAGAATTTTTAAGAATAAATTCTAGTGTTTCATGAAACATGTTGAATCCTATCTGGCTGTAAAGCCATACCCAAACTGCTTTGAGATTGGTATTCAACTAATCACTCCAGTCCATGTAATTATATGTTGAAGCTTGGCTGGCTATTAAGCCATGCCTGACCCTTCGATTGGAGCTTTAAGACTAACATGGCAAGATTCCTAGAATTCATATTAAAAATTTTGGAATCCTTATTTTTTAATTTTCACAATAATTTTCGAAAAAAAAAATTTAAATTTAAAAGAAAATACAAAAAAATTAGAAAATCATAAAAATAAAAAATATTTCATGTTTCTTGTTTGAGTCTTGAGTCATATCATAAGTTTGGTGTCAATTGCATATGCATCTTGCATTTTTTGAAAATTTCATGCATTCATAGTGTTCTTCATGATCTTCAAGATGTTCTTGGTAAGTCTTCTTGTTTAATCTTGATGATTTTTTGTTTTGTGTCTTTTCATGTTTATCATATGCATTCTTGAATTCTTAGTGTCTAAGCATTAAAGAATTCTAAGTTTGGTGTCTTGCATGTTTTCTTTGCATTAAAAATTTTTCAAAAATATGTTCTTGATGTTCATCATGACATTCAAAGTGTTCTTGGTGTTCATCTTGACATTCATAGCATTCTTGCATGCATTCATTGTTTTGATCTAAAAATTTCATGCATTGCATCCTTTTAGTGTTTTCCTCTTGCATCATAAAAATTCAAAAATCAAAAAAATATCTTTCCCTTTTTCTCTCATCAAATTCGAAAAATTGAGTTGACTTTTTCAAAAATTTTTAAAATCAAGTTGTTTCTTATGAGTCAAATCAAATTTTCAATTTGAAAATCTTATCTTTTTCAAAATCTTTTTCAAAAATCAAATCTTTTTCAAAATTCTTAGTTATTTTCGAAAATTCCAAAAATATTTTTCAAAAATCTTTTTCTTATTTTTATACCAAATTTTCGAAAATAACATAATCAATTAATGTTTTGATTCAAAAATTTGAAGTTTGTTACTTGCTTGTTAAGAAAGATTCAAACTTTAAGTTCTAGAATCATATCTTGTGATTTCTTATGAATTAAGTCATTAATTGAGATTTTAAAAATAAAATCTTTTTCAAAACTAATTTCAATCATATCTTTTCAAAAATATCTTCTTATCTTATCTTTTTCAAAATTTGATTTCAAAATATCTTCTCTAACTTCCCAACTTCTTATCTTTTCAAAATTTGTTTCAACTAACTAACTAACTTTTTGTTTGTTTCTTAACTTTTTCAAAACTACCTAACTAACTCTCTCTCTCTCTAATTTTCAAAAATATCTTCTCTCTTTTTCAAAAATTTCTTTTTTATTAACTAATTATTTTTATTTTTATTTTAAAAAAAAATTTTCGAAAAAAAATACTAACCTTTTTCAAAAACTATTTTCAAAAATCACTAACTCTTTTTCAAAAATTATTTTCGAAAATTCACTTCCCCCTCTCATCTTCTTCTATTTGTTTATTGATATACTAACATATTTCCTTCAACTCTCCAAAAATCCGAACCCCCTCTCTCTCTGAGTTCAGATTTTCTTCCCCTCTTTTCTTCTACTCACATAAGGGAACCTCTATACTGTGGTAAAGAGAATCTCTATTATTATTATTTTTCTGTGCCTTCTTCTTTGTCATATGAGCAGGAGCAAGGACAAGAACATTCTTGTTAAAGCAGATCCAGAACCTGAAAGGACTCTGAAGAAAAAATTAAGAGAAGCTAAAATACAACAATCCAGAGATAACCTTTCAGAAATTTTCGAACAGGCAGAGGAGATGGCAGCCGAAAATAATAATAATGTAAGGAAGATGCTTGGTGACTTTACTGCACCTAATTCCAATTTACATGGAAGAAGCATCTCCATTCCTACCATTGGAGCAAACAACTTTGAGCTGAAACCTCAATTAGTTTCTCTGATGCAGCAGAACTGCAAGTTTCATGGACTTCCATCTGAAGATCCTTTTCAGTTCTTAACTGAATTCTTGTAGATATGTGATACTGTTCAAACTAATGGAGTAGATCCTGAAGTCTACAGGCTCATGCTTTTCCCTTTTGCTGTAAGAGACAGAGCTAGATTATGGTTGGATTCTCAACCCAAAGACAGCCTGAACTCTTGGGATAAGCTGGTCACGGCTTTCTTAGCCAAGTACTTTCCTCCTCAAAAGCTGAGCAAGCTTAGAGCTGATGTTCAAACCTTCAGACAGAAAGAAGGTGAATCCCTCTATGAAGCTTGGGAAAGATACAAACAGTTGACCAAAAAGTGTCCTTCTGACATGCTTTCAGAATGGACCATCCTGGATATATTCTATGATGGTTTATCTGAGCTATCAAAGATGTCACTGGACACTTCTGCAGGTGGATCCATTCACCTAAAGAAAACGCCTGCAGAAGCTCAAGAACTCATTGACATGGTTGCTAATAACCAGTTCATGTACACTTCTGAAAGGAATCCTGTGAATAATGGGACGCCTATGAAGAAGGGGGTTCTTGAAGTTGATACTCTGAATGCCATATTGGCTCAGAATAAAATATTGACTCAGCAAGTCAATATGATCTCTCAGAGTCTGCATGGAATGCAAGCTGCATCCAACAGTACTCAAGAGGCATCTTCTGAAGAAGAAGCCTATGATCCTGAGAACCCTGCAATAGCAGAGGTGAATTACTTAGGTGAACCTTATGGAAACACCTATAAATCAACATGGAGAAATCATCCAAATTTCTCATGGAAGGATCAAAAGCCCCAACAAGGCTTTAATAATGGTGGAAGAAACAGGTTTAGCAATAGCAAGCCTTTTCCATCATCAACTCAGCAACAGACAGAGAAATCTGAACAAAATGCTTCTAATTTAGCAAATCTAGTCTCTGATCTATCTAAGGCCACTGTAAGTTTCATGAATGAAACAAGATCTTCCATTAGAAATCTGGAAGCACAAGTGGGCCAGCTGAGTAAAAGGATCACTGAAATCCCTCCTAGTACTCTCCCAAGCAATACAGAAGAGAATCCAAAAGGAGAGTGCAAGGCCATTGACATAAGTGCCATGGCCGAACCTGTGAGGAGAGGAGAGGACGTGAATCCCAAGGAGGAAGACCTCCTGGGACGTCCAGTGATCAATAAGGAGCTTCCCTCTGAGGAACCAAAGGAATCTGAGACTCATCTAGAGACCATAGAGATTCCATTGAACCTCCTTATGCCCTTCATGAGCTCTGATGAGTATTCCTCTTCTGAAGAGAATGAGGATGTTACTGAAGAGCAAACTGCCAAGTTTCTTGGTGCAATCATGAAGCTGAATGCCAAATTATTTGGCATTGATACTTGGGAAGTTGAACCTCCCTTGTTCGTCAATGAACTAAGTGATCTGGATCAACTGACATTGCCTCAGAAGAGACAGGATCCTGGAAAGTTCATAATACCCTGTACCATAGGCACCATGATCTTTAAGGCTCTGTGTGACCTTGGTTCAGGAATAAACCTCATGCCCCTCTCTGTAATAGAGAAACTGGGAATCTATGGGGTGCAAGCTGCTAAAATCTCACTAGAGATGGCAGACAGCTCAAGAAAACAGGCATATGGACAAGTAGAGGATGTATTAGTAAAGGTTGAGGGCCTTTACATCCCTGCTGATTTCATAGTCCTGGATACTGGAAAGGAAGAGGATGAATCCATCATCCTAGGAAGACCTTTCCTGGCCACAGCAAGAGCTGTGATTGATGTTGACAGAGGTGAAATAGTCCTTCAATGGAATGAGAACTCCCTTGTGTTTAAAACTCAAGGATCTCCCTCTGCAACCATGGAGAGGAAGCAGAAAAAGCTTCTCTCAAAGCAGAGTCAACCAGAGCCCCCATAGTCAAACTCTAAGTTTGGTGTTGGGAGGCCACAACCAAACTCTAAGTTTGGTGTTGAACTCCCATATCCAAACTCTAAGTTTGGTGTTGGAGAGTCTCAACAAAGCTCTGCACATCTGTGAGGCTCCATGAGAGCTCACTGTCAAGCTATTGACATTAAAGAAGCGCTTGTTGGGAGGCAACCCAATGTTTATCTAATTCTTATTTTTATTTTTTTTCATGTTTTCTTAGGTTCATGATCATGTGGAGTCACAAAATAAATATAAAAATTGAAAACGGAATCAAAAACAGCAGAAGAAAAATCACACCTTGGAGGAGCATCTGTCTGGCGTTCAAATGCCAGAACAGAGCATAGTTCTGGCGCTGAACGCCCAGAATGGGAGCATCCTGGCGCTGAACGCCCAGAACAAGCATGGTTCTGGCGTTCAACGCCAGAAATGGCAGCAAGGGGGCGTTGAACGCCCAAAATGGGCACCAACCTGGCGCTGAACGCCCAGAGTTATGTGCAAGGGCATTTTACATGCCTAAATTGGTGCAGGGATGTAAATGCCTTGACACCTCAGGATCTGTGGACCCCACAGGATCATCTCAGGATCTGTGGACCCCACAGGATCCCCACCTACCTTATTATCTCTCTTTCCATTCATGATCATCCCTTCTTTTTTCCATTTACCACTCACATCCATACAACCACTACCTTCAAAATTCAACATCTCTCTCCCACCCAATCCCACCCATATGGCCGAATACACACCTCCATCCATCTCCTCCATATCCTCTTCTTCTTCTTCTATTCTTTCTTCTTTTGCTCGAGGGCGAGCAACATTCTAAGTTTGGTGTGGTAAAAGCATAGCTTTTTTGTTTTTTCCATAACCATTGATGGCTTTTTTGTTTTTTTCCATAACCATTGATGGCACCTAAGGCCAGAGAAACCTCTAGAAAGAGGAAAGGGAAGACAAAAGCTTCCATCAAGGGTCTATAGCTCAGTGGTAGAACATTTGACTACAAATCAAGAGATCCCTGAGATACCTCAGGGGATACATTTTCTTCCACACAATTATTGGAAGCAACTAAGGGTGGAACATCAAGAGCACTCCATCATCCTTCATGAAATCAGAGAAGATCTAAAAGCAATGAAGGAGGAGCAGCCAAGGCAAGGAAGAGACATAGAAGAGCTCAAGGACATCACTAAGGTGGACTCATTCCTTGTTCTTACTTTCTCTGTCTTTCATTTTCTATGTTATGTGCTTATCTATGTTTGTGTCTTCATTACATGATCATTAGTAGTTAGTAACTCTGTCTTAAAGTTATGAATGTCCTATGAATCCATCACCTCTCTTAAAATAAAAACTGTTTTAATTCAAAAGAACAAGAAGTACATGAGTTTTGAATTTATCCTTGAACTTAGTTTAATTATATTGATGTGGTGATAATGCTTCTCGTTTTCTGAATGTATGCTTGAACAGTGCATATGTCTTTTGAAGTTGTTGTTTAAGAATGTTAAATATGTTGGCTCTTGAAAGAATGATGACTAGGAGACATGTTATTTGATAATCTGAAAAATCATAAAAATGATTCTTGAAGCAAGAAAAAGTAGCAAAGAGCAAAGCTTGCAGAAAAAAAAAATAGGCGAAAAAAAAAAATAGAAAGAAAAAGCAAGCAGAAAAAGCCAAAAGCTCTTAAAACCAAGAGGCAAGAGCAAAAAGCCAATAACCCTTAAAACCAAAAGGCAAGGGCAAATAAAAAGGATCCTAAGGCTTTGAGCATCAGTGGATAGGAGGGCCTAAAGGAATAAAATCCTGGTCTAAGCGACTAAACCAAGTTGTCCCTAACCATGTGCTTGTGGCGTGTAGGTGTCAAGTGAAAACTTGAGATTGAGCGGTTAAAGTCAAGGTCCAAAGCAAAAAAAAAAAAAGAGTGTGCTTAAGAACCCTGGACACCTCTAATTGGGGACTTTAGCAAAGCTGAGTCACAATCTAAAAAGGTTCACCCAATTATGTGTCTGTGGCATTTATGTATCCGGTGGTAATACTGGAAAACAAAGTGCTTAGGGCCACGGCCAAGACTCATAAAATAGCTGTGTTCAAGAATCATCATACTGAACTAGGAGAATCAATAACACTATCTGAACTCCGAGTTCCTATAGATGCCAATCATTCTGAACCTCAATGGATAAAGTGAGATGCCAAAACTATTCAAGAGGCAAAAAGCTATAAGTCCCGCTCATATGATTGAAGCTCTGTTTCATTGATAGTTTGAAATTTATAGTATATTCTATTCTTTTTATCCTATTTTGATTTTCAGTTGCTTGGGGACAAGCAACAATTTAAGTTTGGTGTTGTGATGAGCGGATAATTTATACGCTTTTTGACATTGTTTTTAGTATGTTTTTAGTAGGATCTAGTTACTTTTAGGGATGTTTTTAATAGATTTTGTGTTAAATTCACATTTCTGGACTTTACTATGAGTTTGTGTGTTTTTCTGTGATTTCAGGTATTTTCTGGCTGAAATTGAGGGACTTGAGCAAAAATCAGATTCAGAGGTTGAAAAAAGGACTGCTGATGCTGTTGGATTCTGACCTCCCTGCACTCAAAGTGGATTTTCTGGAGCTACAGAACTCGAAATGGCGCGCTTCCAATTGCGTTGGAAAGTAGACATCCAGGGCTTTCCAGAAATATATAATAGTCCATACTTTGGCCAAGAATTGACGACGTAAACTGGCGTTCAACGCCAGCTTTCTACCCAAATCTGGCGTCCAGCGCCAGAAAAGGATCCAAAACCAGAGTTGAACGCCCAAACTGGCACAAAAACTGGCGTTCAACTCCACAAATGGCCTCTGCACGTGCAACATTTAAGCTCAGCCCAAACACACACCAAGTGGGCCCCGGAAGTGGATTTATACATCAAATACTTACTCATGTAAACCCTAGTAGCTAGTTTATTATAAATAGGACCTCTTACTATTGTATTAGGCATCCTGGATTGTATTTTGATCCTGTGATCTCGTTTAGGGGGCTGGCCATCTCGGCCATGCCTGGACCTTTCTCTTATGTATTTTCAACGGTAGAGTTTCTACACTCCATAGATTAAGGTGTGGAGCTCTGCTGTTCCTCAAAGATTAATGCAAAGTACTACTGTTTTCTATTCAATTCATCTTATTTCGCTTCTAAGATATCCATTCGCACCCAAGAACGTGATGAAGGTGATGATTATGTGTGACGCTCATCATCCTTCTCCCTTATGAACGCGTGCCTGACAAACACTTCTGTTCTACATGAATTAAGCTAGAATGAATATCTCTTAGATCTCCTAACCAGAATCTTCGTGGCGTAAGCTAGAATGATGGCGGCATTCAAGAGAATCCGGAAGGTCTAAACCTTGTCTGTGGTATTCTGAGTAGGATTCAATGATTGAATGACTGTGACGAGCTTCAAACTCGCGAGTGCTGGGCGTTAGTGACAGACGCAAAAGGAGGGTGAATCCTATTCCAGCATGATCGAGAACCGACAGATGAATAGCCGTGCCATGACAGGGTGCGTGAGCATATTATTCACTGAGAGGAGGGGATGTAGCCACTGACAACGGTGATGCCCTTGCATACAGCCAGCCATGGAAAGGAGTAAGACAGATTGGATGAAGATAGCAGGAAAGCAAAGGTCCAGAGGAACGAAAAGCATCTCCATTCGCTTATCTGAAATTCCTACCAATGATTTACATAAGTATCTCTATCCCTATTTTACTATATAATATTCGAAAACACCATTATCACTTTATATCTGCCTGACTGAGATTTACAAGGTGACCATAGCTTGCTTCATACCAACAATCTCCGTGGGATTCGACCCTTACTCATGTAAGGTATTACTTGGATGACCCAGTGCACTTGCTGGTTAGTTGTATCGAAGTTGTGACAATTATGAATTAAGATCAAAGCACCAAGCTTTGGAGCCATTACCAGGGATTGTTCGAGCCTGGACATCACAATTTCGTGCACCATGTTCCATTGACAAAATATTGGAAATTTGGGTACCTACTCATGTGAAACCAGAAAAATTAAAAATCCATGTGCATTGATATGTTATGTTTACTTTTATATTTTTAATCAAAAAATAAAAAAAAAATCAATCAAAAAAATAAAAAAATATTCAAATAAATAAATAAATAAGGGGACAAAATTACCCCAATATTAAGTTAATAAAAAATCAATGCATATGTGATACAAATTAAAAGAAAAGTTGATACATGAGTATGATATGCAAAAATAAGAATTTTGGATAGCTAGGCATGATTTTAGAAGTATATAGAGTGTGTGTGTATGTTTAGGTGAGAGCTTAGATTAGTCAAAGATTCATATTATAGCTCACTTGACCATACATATATCATCACCCTTACCTTAGCCCCATTACAACCTTGAAAAGACCTCATGATGTTTGCATTGGTATATTAAATATTTATTGATTGATTAGATGAAGAACAAAGTTTTAGAAAGCATGACTAGAGAAGAGCAGAGTGATTGACCCTAGACACTTGAGAGATTAGAGTGCATATACACTACCAGTGAGGGTTCAAGGCTTGATTCTATGTTCGCTGCTTTAATGAGCTGTCTTCTTACAAGTTTACTTGTCTTTACTGTATGATTTGAATTAGTGAAATCGGATTTGTGCTTGTCTTGAAGAACTTGTTTACTTTTAACCAAGTGGACAGAAGCATCTTAGCATATAGTTGCATTCATACATAGGTTGCATTGCATTGCATTACATGAGTCTTACTTTCCCCATTCATCCTTTCTATCTCCTTGAGCTTAGCATGAGGACATGCTAATGTTTAAGTGTGGGGAGTTTGATAAACCACTATTTTATTGTTTATCTTGTGCTGATTTGAGTAGTTTTTATCAACTCTTTACTCACTTATTCATATAAATTGCATGGTTTTACATTTTTCTTCCTAATTTTGTTCTATAATTGGAAACTTGCTTCCCAAGCCTTTAAATTACCAAAAATTAATTCCTCTTTATACCATTTGATGCCTTGATATGTGTGTTAAGTGATTTCAGGATTTATAAGGCAGGAATGGCTTAGAAGATGGAAAAGAAGCATGCAAAAGTGGAAGGAATACAAGAAGATGAAGAAATTGCTAAGCTGTCCAGCCTAACCTCTTCGTACTTAACTGACCATAACTTGAGCTACAGAGGTCCAAATGAGGTGGTTCTAGTTGCGTTGGAAAGCTAACATCCGGGACTTCGAAATGATATACAATTTGTCATAGTTGCTCTGAAGATAAGTGATGCGCACGCGTGAATATGCGCAAATCCAGCGACCTGAACGTTTCTGAATTCACCCCGAGCGATTTCTGGGCTGTTTCTGACCCAGTTTTCGACCCAGAAAACACATATTAGAGGCTATAAAGTGGAGAAATCCATTCATTCATTCATAGAACTTTCATACACATAATTTTAGGTTTTTAGATATAGTTTTTAGAGAGAGAGGCTCTCTGCTCTCTCTAGGTTAGGATTAGGATTTCTTTTAGGTTAGGTTTACTTCTTCTCCATTCCAGGTTCAATGTTCCTTTAATTTAATTTCTCTTCTATTTTTATTTATTCTAGTGCCTTGGTTCATTTATTTCTCTTGTTAATTACTTATTTTCCCAATTTAGTTCATGAACCTTCCAATGTTAAGATTTGACTTTCTATTTAATGCAATTTGAGGTATTTCAGATTTATGATTACTTTCTTCAATTTATATTATTGATGCTTTCAATTTCATTTAGATTTCTTCCCTTTTGGCTTTGGTTGAGTAATTGGTGACACTTGAATTATCAAACTCCTTGTTGATTGATAATTGGAATTTGCTGGTTGGTTTGGTTCCCGCTAAAGCTAGTCTTTCCTTAGGAGTTGACTAGGACTTGAGGAATCCCATTGATTAGTCCACTTGACTTTCCTTTATTTAGTAAGGGTTAACTAAGTGAGAACAATAAACAATTCTCATCCTAATTGATAAGGATAATTAGGATGGGATTTCCAGTTCTCATACCTTGCAAGGGTTTTCATGATTATTAATTTACTTTCTTGCCAATTTATTTCCTTGTTCCCTATTTCAAAAACCCAAAAAGATACTTTTCCATAACCAATAATAAATCATACTTCCCTGCAATTCCTTGAGAGATGACCCGAGATTTAAATACTTCGGTTATAAATTTTATTGGGTTTGCTTTAGTGTCAACCAAAACTTTTGTACGAAAGGATTCTCTGTTGGTTTAGAAACTATACTTACAACGGGAATTTATTTGTAAAATTCTTTACTGACAGAGAAACCGTTCGTTTAAAATGGCGCCGTTGTCGGGGAATTGTAAACGTGTGCCTTATTATTGGTTATTATAAATATTTGCTTTTTCGTTTCTTTGTTAGTGTTTCTAGTTTTAGGAGTTTATTTTTATTAATTTCTATTAGTTTTTATTTCTTTTGCTACTATGAATTCTCACCCCTCTGGCTTCAAGTTTGGTTCCAATGTTGTTGTAAGGAATGGAAGCTATAATGAGAACATGCATGAAGGTTGGAAGAATCAAAGATGGGAGGAGCCACAAAGATTTGATCAACCCTCTTGGCAACAACCCCCTCCAATGTGCTATAACCAACAGCCATTCTATGATGCATACCAAAACAATAGTTATGGTGAACCTTTTCGTGACAACCAACCTCCACCAAATTACTATGGTCAAGAGTCATTCCAAGGTGCGTACTAAGATCATGAATATGGTGGACCCCCTTGTAGTTACCAACAAGCCCCACCATATGCTTATGAATCCCCTCCTCAACATAACTCTGAACCACTATACTCACAAGCCCCTTTCCACCATTCACCTCCATATGACCCTAATCCTTATTCACCACACCAACCACCATATAAACCACACTCAGAACCACCACCTCAATATTCACCATCTCCATATCCTTATCAAGAAGAACCACCTCCTTATTATGAGCCCTTTCTCCCAAAAATTAAACCCTCCTATCCACCCCAACCTCAATTGGATAACAACATACTCATCTCTAACATCATTGGTCTCACCTCTACACTCCAAAATCTTACATCCCACATGAACCGACCCTCTACCTCCAATATTCAACCCTCAAACTCTAGTGCGCTTCGTTTTCAACCACATAATGATCTTCCCGTCCCATCGCCACCCTCCATGGAAGAGCACCCACATCCATCAATCCAAGAGCAAGATGATCCCAGTCATGCTATTGACATGGAACAAGAGAGAAGGGATCGTCTTCGCAAATTCATACTTCATAAGAAGCTAGAAAAGGCCCTACAAGTGGAGGTAGTAGAGACCCTTGAAGTCAAAGGAGTGGTTGAAGAATCAGTGAAGGAAGACATCAAGGAGGAGTCTGATTTTGTCTTAGAGCAAGAGGAGGCCCAAAATGTGGAGATATGGGAGACCCTTGAAGATGAAAGAGTAGTTGAAGGGAGTTTTCATAGAAAGAAAATCATCAAGGAGGAGTACGATTTTATACTAAAACAACTGGACAAAGCAGCAATTATTGAAGAGGAAGAAGCGGTTGTAGTCTTCGGAGATGCGAAACCTCCATGGGAAAATCCAGTCATAGAGCCTCCTTCCAAGGTGTTTGATGTTGATGTTGAGGAGGGTGTACAACCTCCAAGACATATCAAGGATGAAGACTTTGCAGAGGTTGATCAAGGGATGGAGATTAAAGAAGAAGAAGTACAAACCCCATGCCCTTGGTAAGCCATGAAGAAGAGTTTGAATTGGAAGAAAGCTACCAAGAGGAAGAGGTTGAAACTGAAGAAGCTCGCAAAGAGGTGGAAGTTGCCAAGGGAGAGCACAAGGGAATGGAGCTTGAAATCACCTTTCCAAAGCTGTTGGAGACCTCTCCCCCAAAGCCATTACCATCCAATACAACATTCAAGTGGGTAAAATTCTTATCCTTGACCTTTACTTTCCCACTTGAATATGATTTACTTGAGATAGATGGTCAGCTTAGAGCTCTTTGTGGCTTTAAGAGTAAGAGGGAGATAGTCAGTGGTTGGCAACACAATCCTAGGTTCGTTGTGGTTGGGAGCTCAAAGTCTAAATGCAAGGGTTAGTGTAGAGCTCGAATGAATGGGTCTAGGAAGATGTTTGGATGCCTTAGTGAGAATTCAGATTGCTTACCACTCGGATGGAATCATCATGTTCCACTTGAAGACGGGTGCAGAAATAAGATTTGGGATCCAGGCATACATGAGGATCGACTGTGGGAGATCAAAGCTTGTGAAGAACTCCATCAAAGTTTGGGGAATGTATCTGGAATTGATAGAGAATGTTGGGAGTCCAAGCATTGGTGGAAGTTTCAAGTTGAGTTCAAGCACAAGCCACCATGACACGTAGCTCACCAAATGTCCAACTTAAGGACAATAACTAAAAGTGCTAGTGGGAGACAACCCATCATGGTATAATCGTTCCTTTTTTTTCTTAATCTTATTTTATTTTATTTTTACTAGTGTTCATTCATAATTTCTGCATATTCACCTGCATTATGCATTTTGCATTCTGCATGCACATAAAAAAAGGGGCAAACCACGCGTGCGCGCAGGCCACACGTGGGCGTTGATAGCAATCTCGCTCCCCATCCAACGAACAGAAAGTTGTGATGGAATTGTGCGGCTGGTGCGCTCTGCGCACAATTCAACCCACGCGTACAAGTCTATGATGCGTGCGCGTCATCTGCCACATGGGAAATCCACGCGTATGTGTCAAGCACGCGCACGCGTGGATAGGAAAATCGGCGTAAATAGCATGTTGGACAGAAAGTTGTACTGCCCCTACGCTGGAACTGTGCTAGAGGCACAAGGTCATCCACGCGTACGCGTCCTTGAATCGTGCGCGCCCTTTTGCTTCTAAGACAACCCACGCGTACGCGTGGGCGACGCGTACGCGTCACATGGCGAATACAGTTCTCACACGCACGCGTGCCTTTCGTGCGCGTCGCGTCCCGACTTTTCATTCCATTCTCCTTTCTTCCTTTATTTTTCTTATTGCATTTAATTACTTTTCTTTCTTCAAAAATTTTTCTCTTTCATGCTTAGTTATTTATGCTTTCTTTTTCATTCTTTTCTTTTTCTTCATACATTTTTATGTTGGTGTTGGAGCTTTATTTGGGTTTTATATTATTATATTTGAACTTGTGGATATCATCAAGAGTGATTTGATAATTAATATTAATTTTTGGATTGCATGCATGTTAGAGTTCTTATTTTCCTTAACATATTTTACATGCATACCAAGTATTTGTGAAAAGCCTGTATAACATTATGAATTCTTAATTATTCTATCCTTTCACTCTAATGCCTGTTTTTCACAAAACCCTTCCAAAATTTTATTAATTAAATATAATTATCAATACAAATATTATTGTTAGTTTGTTACGACTGATAATACATTTTAGCTTTTAATGCTTGATTTATGCTACTCATGCCTTTCCTAGCATGCCAATAAACATCTTGCATTTAATTGCCTCACTTTATCATGCTATATTTCCATTGATTTCCTAATTGCATGGATTCGCGACCATGTGTTAATGACATTCTTATTTACCTCGGCATGATTATCACTCGTACTGTCCTCTTCCTTGCTCTATCCCTTTGAATTCATGCCCCTTTCTCCTCTCCCTTTTCAGGATGGCCACCAGAAAAGGTAAAAAGAAAGCCTCTGACAAGCCACCAGCGAGGAGAGGAATGAAAAGTACAAGCACTTTCAACAAATCAGCTGGTTGTCTCCTCTATTTCAGAGACTTCAGAAGTTGGACCGGCTAGACCGACAGGCAAAGCGAATGGAGCGCTGTAACAAGCGCCGACTTACATACCTCAAAGAGCTAATTGTTGGCAACCACCCACCTGAAGAAGATCCAGAAACTCCAGACTCCACCTCACCTACCAGCACCGGGAGCCATGACAATCCCGACTGTGGAGATGCTGTTACAAGCCCCCTTTGTTCCTAACTGATGGCACCGAGGACGGTGTCAAGCTTTAAGTGTGGGGAGGTCGGTCAGTACCTGACTTCCGGAGGTAATCTCTTTTTCTTAACACCAATATTTTAGTTTTTCTTTGGTTAGATAGAATAGATTGCATGATAATAATTATTTGCATGTATGTTTGCTTGGTTAAAGTAATAAATTTCTTTTCAAGACTCTATTTTATAATAGTTCACTAATTTAAATTGAAAAAAATTTGTGTTAAACTTGTTTGAAGATTGTATTTTGGAACATGAATTGTAGCTAGAACACACAACATGTGAGAATTGAGCTTAATTGCATGGTTACATTATTTAACCATAATATTTTATTCTTGTGTGTTTTCTTCTCTATAATTGTAATCTTTATTTTGTTCCACTCTATATGTCCAATGTTTAATGTGTTTATATGCATGCATATGATTGAGGCCATCATTTGTTATTAGCTCACTTATCCCAAATAGCCTACACTTTTAATTACCTTTGTTAGCCACTTTGAGCCCTTTAATCCCCTTTTGTTCTATATTTTACCACATCACTATCCTTAAGCGAAAAAATAATTAATTACCCCAATTGAATCTTTGGTTAGCTTAAGATAGAGATTGTGTGTCAATTAAGTGTGGGAAACTATGGGAACTTGGGTTGATGAAAGTGTACAGTGTTCCATTGACAAAATATTGGGAATTTGGGTACCTACTCATGTGAAACCAGAAAAATTAAAAATCCATGTGCATTGATATGTTATGTTTACTTTTATATTTTTAATCAAAAATTAAAAAAATCAATAAAAAAATAAAAAAATATTCAAATAAATAAATAAATAAGTTACCCCAATGTTAAGTTAATAAAAAATTAATGCATATATGATACAAATTAAAAAAAAATTGATACATAAGTATGATATGCAAAAATGGGAATTTTGGGTAGCTAGGCATGATTTTAGAAGTATATAGAGAGCGTGTGTGTTTAGGTGAGAGCTTAGATTAGTCAAGGATTCATATTATAGCTCACTTGGCCATACATATATCCTCACCCTTACCTTAACCCCATTACAACCTTGAAAAGACCTCATGATGTTTGCATTGGTATATTAAATATTTGTTGATTGATTAGATGTAGAACAAAATTTTAGAAAGCATGACTAGAGAAGAGCAGAGTGATTGACCCTAGACACTTGAGAGATTAGAGTGCATATACACTACCAGTGAGGGTTCAAGGCTTGATTCTATGTTCCCTGCTTTAATGAGCTGTCTTCTTACAAGTTTACTTGTCTTTACTGTATGATTTGAATTAGTGAAATCGGATTTATGTTTGTCTTGAAGAACTTGTTTACTTTTAACCAAGTGGACAGAAGCATCTTAGCATATAGTTGCATTCATACATAGGTTGCATTGCATTGCATTACATGAGTCTTACTTTCCTCCATTCATCCTTTCTATCTCCTTGAGCTTAGCATGAGGACATGCTAATGTTTAAGTGTGGGAAGTTTGATAAACCACTATTTTATGGTTTATCTTGTGCTAATTTGAGTGGTTTTTATCAACTCTTTACTCACTTATTCATATAAATTGCATGGTTTTACATTTTTCTTCCTAATTTTGTTCTATAATTGGAAACTTGCTTCCCAAGCCTTTAAATTACTAAAAATTAATTTCCCTTTATACCATTCGATGCCTTGATATGTGTGTTAAGTGATTTCAGGATTTATAAGGCAGGAATGGCTTAGAGGATGGAAAGAAAGCATGCAAAAGTGGAAGGAATACAAGAAGTTGAAGAAATTGCTAAGCTGTCCAACCTGACCTCTTCGTACTTAACGAACTATAACTTGAGCTACAAAGATCCAAATGAGACGGTTCCAGTTGTGTTGGAAAGCTAACATTCGGGGCTTCAAAATGATATATAATTTGTCATAGTTTCTCTGAAGATAAGTGACGTGCACGCGTGGATCTGCACAAATCCCGCAACCTGTACGTTTCTGAATTCGCCCCCAGCGATTTCTGAGCTGTTTCTGACCCAGTTTTCGGCCCAGAAAACACAGATTAGAGGCTATAAAGTGGAAGAATCCATTCATTCATTTATAAAACTTTTATACACATAATTTTAGGTTTTTATATGTAGTTTCTAGAGAGAGAGGCTCTCTGCTCTCTCTAGGTTAGGATTAGGATTTCTCTTAGGTTAGGTTTACTTCTTCTCCATTCCAGGTTCAATGTTCCTTTAATTTAATTTCTCTTATACTTTTATTTATTCTAGTGCCTTGGTTCATTTATTTCTCTTGCTAATTACTTATTTTCCCCATTTGGTTCATGAACCTTCCAATGTTAATATTTGACTTTCTATTTAATACAATTTGAGGTATTTCAGATTTATGATTGCTTTCTTCAATTTATATTATTGATGCTTTCAATTTCATTTAGATTTCTTTCCTTTTGGCTTTGGTTGAGTAATTGGTGATACTTGAGTTATCAAACTCCTTGTTGATTGATAATTGGAATTTGCTTGTTGGTTTGGATCCCTCTAAAGCTAGTCTTTCCTTAGGAGTTAACTAGGACTTGAGGAATCCCATTGATTAGTCCACTTGACTTTCCTTTATTTAGTAAGGGTTAACTAAGTGGGAGCAATAAACAATTCTCATCACAATTGATAAGGATAACTAGGATGGAATTTCCAGTTCTCATACCTTGCAAGGGTTTTCATGATTATTAATTTACTTTCTTGCCAATTTATTTCCTTGTTCCCTATTTCAAAAACCCAAAAAGATACTTTTCAATAACCAATAATAAATCATATTTCCCTACAATTCTTTGAGAGACGATCCGAGGTTTAAATACTTCGGTTATCAATTTTACTGGGTTTGCTTTAGTGACAACTAAAACTTTTGTATGAAAGGATTCTCTGTTCAGTTAGAAACTATACTTACAACGGAAATTTATTTGTGAAATTCTTTACTAGTAGAAAATCCGTTGGTCAATCACTCAACAAATACATTACGACATCGAATGGAATAAGAGTGAATTAAAATTAAAAATTTTAAAAATCTAAAAAGCATGCTTTTAACTTTTAAGCACAATTTAGGAAAAAATTATAATAGCATACATTCTTAGTGAACAAATGCAAGATAAGTTGATAATTTCATATTTTTTATCTAAAAATTATTATAAAATAGGAATGTATCAATCTTTTATGTCAAATCGTATCTTAATAAAAAATATTTTTTAAATACGTTTGGATACATCTAAATATTATCATATTTCAACGTGTCTAATTTTATTTTTAATATTTACTTTTAAAATAAATTTAAAAATAATATATATTATTATTTATTAAAATAAAAAATTATTTAAATATTTTATATAATTAAATAATATTAAAATAATTAATTTATATTTTAATATCATTATAATTTATTTAATATATATTTATATCTTATAAAATTTTAAAATTTATATATCTACGTATCATGTAACGTGTTGTGTCATGTGTGATGTCTGTATTAATGCTCCTATATCATAGCATCTAGGCTTCCATACTAATCACCCGTGCAACATGCGAGCCATATGTGGCTATATATCGTAGAGCTTTTTGTAAGATGCAAAAAGATTTCCTACTAAAAATAGATCTATGTATCGAGTTTGTGCAGACAAGTGTCTCCACTAATATTTTTAAAAAATATAAAAAAAAGTATATATTTATAAATATGTGTCTCTATTATATTAAATTTAATCTCACATAATAATAAAATTCGTCTATTAAATTTTATCTAAAAGTTTAATATATATTAAATAAATTTAATAAAAGAAGTATAATAATACTGTTCAATTAGTATCGAGTTTCACACATAAATTAGATTAAAAATAATTAAAAAATAGTTAAAATTATTACTTTTTTGGTGTCTAACTTTATTATTATTTGATTAGTCTTTCTTTTAATTAAATAATTATTAAGTAATCGAAAAAAATGTGTTTCATGATTTTTGAAGACTCAAATAAAATATATCTTAAATAAAAGATAATATGTTTACTATCTTAATTTATATTATACTTTTTTTTATTACATGTATTTAATTTATAAAAATATGGATTAATAACTACGTTAATACCTATCAAATATTGATAAACCAGTATTGATAATGAACAAATTGATAGAAGATTATTTAATATTTAATATTTTTATATTATTTAATTTTTTTAAAATATAATTAAGATCAATAAAAATCAATTAATATTTATTATATTTATTTAATATATTTATATATTTATTATAAGATATTAAATTTTTGTTATTTTAATTTTTTTAACACCTATATATACTCTTATATATTGGATTATTAGTTTAGAGACCGCGCGCTCTGCACAAATTGTATATTTATCATGTTGTATGATTGAATTATTATATATAAATATATAAACTGTGAAATGTAGTGATATGACTTAATAAGAATAGATTTTAAAAATAATAATCCAAATAGACTCCTATCTAATTATATTATTTCGTGTAAGTTAGTAATTGAGGTAATTTATACAATAAAATATTCGTTAGGTCCATGATTTTAGTTCATAAAAATTAAAAAAACTTCATCTATGTAGATGGCCTAATCTAGATAAATTAAATAATTTAAATTATATTAATAAAATAATTAATAATTTAAAAAAATTTTATACCCTAACTCAAAACATAAAAGTTAGGTTCAATAAGAATAAAAGGCTTACCTAAGAGAGTGGCCTCTATTGTATATCCGACTTCTTTAAAGATGTCAGACACGGTAAAAAGGACTAGTTTATAATTATCCAAATAAGTAACTGTCTTTTTGAATCTCTTTAACTATCTCTATCTTCTCTGAAAGATAGATCCCAACAAACTCTCAAGAAGGGAACGGTTATCTATCAATAAAGGTGGTACTACTTCAACAAATGTGGTCAAACAACTCTAATATAAATACATTGACACCCCTTAAATATATACACGTTCTAATCTACTAAAAACCTACCTAAACCCTTTGCTAACTTAAGCATCGGAGTTTCTTGCAGGTACCACCGCCCACCTCCTCATGAAGAGCTCAGACGACGGCACCTCGGTGCTGGGACAAGTCAGACGCCGCCTCAGAAGGAGTATGGGCCTCACGCTCAGGCCCGAATCACCGTTTTAGGTAATTCTTGGAACATTGGCGCCGTTGTCGGAGACCTGGAATTCGCCCTTGATAATGGCGGACAATCAGTTTGAAGACAGCCACACGGCATCTGAATCAGAACTTGAGGCCCACCGGGATGACTTCGTACTCGCAATACCTCCACCACGGGAAAGAACACATGTCCCTCACGGAGAAGGGACATCGGGAAACACCTAGCCGAGGCAGATTCAGTCAGAGGTGCATCCACCATAAGACAAAGAAACTCCACATCCAACGGAGATACTATATTTAGTCCATGGTCATCGTGGACGATTAGAGCGGGTTGAACAAGAAGCTGAACGACAACAGGAAGCAGAATGAGAATTGTGAAGGGAGGTGCGACGGCAAAAAGAGCTAGAAGAAAAGCTCTTAAGATTGGAAGCTGACCTCCAAAGAAGGAGTAATCGAGTAGATTGGGAAGAAAGTCCTCTAGGAGGAGAAGATTCGTTCGTAGAAGAGATCATGTAGGCCAAAGCCCCAAGAAATTTTAAAACCCCCGACATGGATCTCTACGACGGAATGTCCGACCTGAGGCACCATCTTAGTAACTTCAAAAGTCGGATGTACCTAGCCGATGCCTCTGATGCTACTCGTTGCAAAGCATTCCTGACGACTTTGACCAAGGTTGCGATGAAATGGTGCGATAACTTACCGCCCATGTCGGTAACTTGTTTTGATAACCTGGCAAGGAAGTTTCTTACAATATTCTCGATTCAGAAGGATAAGGTGAAACATAAACCAAGCTTGGTAGGAGTCAAACAGGAGATCGGAGAGACACTCCGAGATTATATGGAAAGATTCAATAAGGCATGCTTGGAGATAAAAAATTTACCTACTGAAACAATCATAATGGGATTAGTTAATGGCCTCAAAGAAGGGTCGTTCTCTCAATCCATATCCAAGCGACACCCGACTTCCTTATACGAAGTGCAAGAGCGGACAGAAAAGTATATCAATATGGAGAAGAATTCCAGACTAAAAGAACTGCTCCGGAGACTAAGCCTGTCCTATCCACCTCGGGAAAAAGAGAAAGAAGCTAAGAAGAAAGACGAGTACAACCCAGAAAAATATCGCAGGTATCATAACTATACTCCCCTTCGGGTCTCTCTTGTAGATGTTTACAGAAAGATATGTCATACCGAGAAGCTTCCTCCTCCTCGTCCGATCAAACACTAAAAGGTAGGAAGTCGGACAGAATATTGCGAGTATTATAAACTCTATGGGCATTCTACCAATGATTGCTATGATTTAAAGAATATCATTGAAAAGTTGGTTAGAGAAGGTCGACTAGATAGATACTTGGTAGATAGGTCGGACGATCAAAGAAAAAGATAAAGAGATAAAGAAGGAGGACGACAAAAACGTCTACCTCAAACTCCCGAGCGACACATATACATGATTAATGGAGGATTTTCTAGAAGAGGAATCTTAAAGTCATCACAAAAAAGGCATCTCAAAGAGGTATACCAAATCGGAGAAGACAGCATATCTCTCGACTTGCCACCATCTCGTTCACTAAATAAGAAGCTCACGAGGTAACGCCTGGTCATGACGATCCAGTGGTGATAACAATGATCCACGCCAATGCAAACCTCCATAAAACCCTTATAGATCAAGGTAGCTCGGCAGATATATTGTTTAAACATGCTTTTGATAAACTCGGGTTGGAGAAAAAGGATCTTAAGGCATACCTAGTTAACTTCTTCGGACTAGGGGACACGCCAATCTGACCTCTGGGGTATATTTCTTTATACACTACTTTTGGAAAAGGCACGAAGTCAAAGATGTTAAGCATCGATTACATCACGATCGATGTCATTTCAGCATATAATGCCCTAATAGGTCAGACAACCTTGAACCGACTTACAACAGTTGTCTCTATATCTCATCTATGCATAAAGTTTCCCGCTGTGGAAGGAATTGCTACCAAAAAGGAAGATCAGCTAGCACGCAAATGTTACAATGAAAGCCTCAATTTAAAAGGCAGCCCGGGAGGAAAAGAAGTCAACAGTATTGAACTTGGTGGTCTTTGAACTCGAGAGAAACTACGCCTCCAACCTGGAAGAAAGGCAGAAGAAGTGCAAATTGGATATCACCCTGAAAAACAACAAATATAGGGGCTAACTTGAAAGAAGTTCTAAAGAGCAGCTCATTGACTTCCTAAGAAGAAATTCTAACTTCCTTGCTTGGAAAGCCTTTGACATGCCTGATATAGATCCCAACCTGATGTCCCATAAGCTCTCCGTATACCCGGGTTCTCGACCTATTCAACAAAAGTGTCGAAAACTTGGACTGAAAAGGACACAGGTTGTTGAGAAACAAGTGCAAGCCCTATTAGAAGCTGGATTCATAAGGGAGGTAAAGTACTCACTTTGGCTGGCGAATGTGGTCCTAGTGAAGAAACAGAATGAAAAGTGGAGGATGTGTATAGATTAAACCAACCTCAACAAAACGTGTTCTAAGGATCCCTACCCCCTTCTAAGTATCGACCCTCTGGTCGATTCAGCCTCAGGTTATCGGCACCTGTCCTTCATAGACGCTTACTTGGGATACAACCAAATCCCGATGTACAAGCCGGACCAAGAAAAGACCTCATTCATCACTCCAAGGGCTAACTATTGTTACGTAGTAATTCCTTTTGGATTAAAGAATACCGGGGCCACATACCAGCGATTAATGAACAAAGTATTTTCCCTCACATAAGAAAATTAATGGAAGTGTATGTAGATGATATGCTAGTTAAAACCAAGGTTGACTCAGCACTCTTGTCCGATCTCTCCGAGGTATTCTCTACAATAAGAAAGCATGGGATGAGGCCAAACCCCTCAAAATGCACCTTCGCAGTAGAGGTAGGAAAATTCTTAGACTTCATGCTAACTCAAAGAGGCATAGAAGCAAACCCAGACAAGTGCAGAGCCATACCAGACATAAAAAGCCCGACCTGCCTCAAAGAAGTTCAACAACTAAATGAAAGGTTAGCAGCTCTATCTAGATTTATAGCAGGATCAACATTGAAATCGCTACCCCCATACTCAATTCTCAGAAAGGGGAAGCAATTTGAATGGACCCCAGAATATGAACAAGCCTTTCAAGGCCTTTCTGGATCAACCCCATACTTACCCGACCTATAGCAGGAGAAGAGCTCATCCTCTACCTGGCAGCGGCAAACCGGGCTATAGCTTTGGCCTTGATCAGAGAAGATGAAAATGGACAGCAATCAAATCTCAGTATCTTGTCGATTTCATAGTTGAATACACTGAAAGTCAGGGAAGCCCAACAACATGGAGCCTATACATAGACGGTTCGTCCAATAAAGCCGACAGCAGAGCAGACATCATCCTGGAAAGTGACCAAGGAACTCGGATAGAACTTTTGCTAAGGTTTGAGTTTCTTGCTTCAAATAATCAAGCAGAGTATGAGGCTTTGCTTGCTGGCTTAAAACTGGCTAAGGAAGTAAGGGTAGAAAAGCTGATAGTGTTAAGTAATTCTCAAGTAATAACATCACAAATTAATGGCACTTATCAAGCCAAAGACCCCAACATGAAGAAATACTTAGAGGAAGCACGATAACAACTATCAATGTTCTCAGAAGGAGAAGTTTAACATATAACTCGAGAATCAAATATCTGAGTAGATGCCCTCTCCAAGCTAGCTAGCACCAAGTCAGGGGACAATAATAGAAGCCTTATTCAGAAAACTCTCCATGCACCATTAATATCAAAGGGAGATGACATCCCAGATGTGATAAATGTATTTAACCAAAATTTAGGATGGATGACCCCTATAATCAACTATCTTAAATTTGATGTCCTCTCTAAGGATGAAAAAGAGGCTCAAAGACTTATAAAAAAGGCACAAAATTATACATTGGTCCACAATGTTCTATATAAAAGAGGCATATCGGCACCTTTATTAAAGTGCATCCCGACCTCTAACACAAAGGAGGTCTTAAAGGAAGTACACAATGTCATATGTGGAAATTACTTAAGAGCTCAATCACTATCCAAGAAGGTGATCTAGGCCGGCTTCTTCTGGCTGACCTTACAAAGAGAAGCGCCCAAGTTCGTTAAAAAGTGTCCGCCTTGCCAGAAGCATGCCAATTTTCATGTAGCACCTCTTGAAGAGCTTATTAGCGACACCTCTCCCGGGCCATTTGTAAAATGGGGACTCGATCTTCTTATACCATTTTCCCAAGTCCCAGGACAAGTCAAATACCTCATAGTGGGATTGACTACTTCACTAAGTGGATCGAGGCTAGAGAATTCAAAAGTTCCTCTATAAGAATATTGTCACGAGGTTTAGGGTTTTCCACTCCATCATCACGAACAATGGGACGCAATTCACCGACTCGACCTTCAGGAATTTGGTGGTCGATCTCAAAATAAAACACCAATTCACGTTAGTGGAACATCCTTAGGCTAATAGACAAGCTGAAGCTGCAAACAAAGTCATATTAGCTGGATTAAAATGTCGACTACAAGACTTAAAGGGAGCAAAGGCTGACGAGCTCCCTCAAGTCTTATGGGCATATCGGACAACCCCTCATTTCACAACCAGAGAATCACCTTTCTGAATTGCTTACGGAATGAAATTGATGATCCCTATAGAAATTGCTGAAGAGTCACCTAGGGTTGTATTCTACAATGAAGAGGCCAATACCCAAGTGGAAAAGGAAGAGCTCAACCTCCTCCCTATAGTCTAAGAGAAAGCTCGGATCAGAGAAGAAGTTCTAAAATAGAGGATGGTCCTAAGGTACAATCAGAAGGTGATCAAAAGAAACTTTGCTACAAACAACTTCATACTAATCCAAAATGACATCGGAGTTCAGAAGCCAGGCGAAGGGAACCTAGATACAAATTAGAAAGGATCCTACAAGATTGTTGAAGTCTCAGGAAATGGCTACTACAAAGTGTCCCACCTACAAGGGAGGGAGTTCCTGAGGTCATGGCATGCATGCAATCTGAAGAAATACTACAGTTAGGTAGCGTATCTTATTCTCTGGTGTATTCTTTTTCCCAACCTTAAGATTTCTTTCCCTTAAAAAGGATTTTTTTCAAAGGGAGTTTTAACAAGGCACTACAGCAAGGGCTAAGGATAATAAAAACCCCTAGAAGCAAATTTATGTAAAGGAATTCTTTATTTATTAATACAATTATATTTCTTCTTTAAAATTTTCTTATATAAACACATTAATTTAAGCTCAACAAACCGCAAAAATCATTGCCCGACTTGACGGAGTAGGAATGATTTTCTTTTGGACCGAAGTATCTGAGTCTAATTTCTTTGGAGAATATCGGACAGAGGAACCCCCGATTTCCTTCTCTTGAATGCTTCGAGCCATGACGTTTTTCTGGTCTAGTGCATTTGTTTCATTGCTGCAAACTTCGGAGCCATATTCTCTGCAAAACAAAATAAAAGGAACTTTAATCAACAAATCATAACTGAAAGTCATAAAGCTAAAGGTTGGAAAGCTACCTATCTCGGACCAGAGTTGACCGAGGTCTCCTAGGAACCTTTTCGTATCCAAGTGAGGAGACCAACCCCAACACTCTTGGAACACATCTATTACACACTTTTCAAGTTCATCTAGTTGCTCTACCCCATTGGTGCGCGTGTACGCAAACCCCCCACACTGTTCGTACAGCAGCAATACCAGCAAGTACATTGGGTCGTCCAAGTAATACCTGAGCGAGTCAGGGTCGATCCCACGAGGATTGTGGCTTGAAGCAAGCAATGGTTATCTTGCAGGTCTTAGTCAGGTAGAATCAGAGAGTTTATGTAAACCTTGAATGATTATATGTCATATATCAAATACTTGGATGTTATGTAGAAATAAGGCTAGGAATAGAGTTGAGAGTCGGAGTTTTTTTGTCTTTCTGAATGAACTCTGGTATTACTGTCTTCCTTGCTTGTGAATGATCTTCTGCTATGGTAGGCTATAAGTGATCAAAACTATTGCCCGTGGTCATTGATCTCCTTTGCTACAGGTCAAACGCCATTGCCTGTGGTCATTCAATCTGACGGAGGGTGAAGCTCTAGCAAGTCATTCTCTTGGCGATCCTACTCAAAACGCCACAGAGAAGGTCGAATCTTCCGGATCAGAGAACGATGCTTCTTTGAATTCTAGCCCATACCACGGAGACCCTAATCTCCCCAAAAATCAGCTGAACTGGTGTCTCGAGAAGTCCCCAACGAAGTCGTGGATTAACCGTCTGAGAGATGTATAAACATAGCTGTTGGCTCGTGCTATATGGCCAAGTATTTAGACGAACCCAAGTAGACGCGGGTGTTTGTCAGGCACGCTCGTCTTAATGTGATGAACAGAGCTAATTGGTTAGATCATCGTATTCACCACGATGAAGATCGGATATACATCTTAGAGATAAATCAAACACAGATCGAAGAAGAAACAGTAATACTTTTATTGATTCATAGGACTCAGCAGGGCTCCTCCCCTCAACCTAGGAGGTTTAAAAACTCATACTAAAGTAAAATACAAGTGAAAAACGAAATAATGCTGAATGGTAGTATGTTGTTTGAATGATTATGTAAAATACACTTTAAATACTAAACAAATGACTAGTAAGGGTAAAACAGTCTATTTAGTGCTAAAATCTACTTCTGGGGCCCACTTAGTGAATGTTTGGGATGAGCTTTGATGAGATCCACGTGCTTTGAGGTCTCTTGGGCGTAGAACGCCAGCTAGGGGGTCCACTTTGGGCGTTTGTACATTGGTCTCTGTTCTTTGGGTGCTGGACGCCTGGAAGGGGGCAGGAAGCTGGCGTTGGACGCCAGTTTTGGGCCTTCTAATCCGAAGAAAAGTATAGACAATTTTATATTGATGAAAAGTTTTGGAAGTCAATTTTCCATAGCCATTGAGATCGCTCCATTTGAACTTCTGTAGCTCTAGAAAAGCTCTTCCGAATGCAAGCAGGTCAGATCTGGACAGCATCTGCAGTGCTTTCTCTGCCTCTGAATCAGACTTCTGCTCTAGCTCCTCAATTTCAGCCAGAAATTACCTGAAATTGTCCAAAAATACAAAAATCATAGTAGAATCCAAAAATATGATTTTAACACTAAAACCTATAAAAATTTAATAAAAACTAACAAAAACTACTAAAAACTATATGAAAGTGATGTCAAAAAGCGTATAAAATATCTGCTCATCATAATACCAAACTTAAACCGTTGCTTGTCCCCAAGCAACTAAAAACACAGTAGGATAAAAAAGAAAATTAAGATAAAAATAAATTTCTAAGTTTCAAATGAAGCTTAGTTACAATCAGATGAGCGGGACTTAGTAGCTTTTTGCTTCTGAATAGTTTTGGCATCTTACTATCCATTGAAACTTAGAGATGTTGGCATCCTTAAGAACTTAGAATCCAGATGATATTATTGATTCTCTTAGTTAAACTTATTTTGATTCTTGAACATAGCTTTCAGAGTCTTGGCCGTGACCCTAAGCACCTTGTTTTCCAATATTACCACCGGATACAATAATGCCACAGACACTTTAACTGGGTGAACTTTTTCAGATTGTGCCTCAGTTTTGCTAGAGTTCCCAGATAGAGATGTCCAGAGTTCTTAAGCACACTCTTTTTGCTTTGGACCACGACTTTAACCGCTCAGTCTCAAGCTTTTCACTTGACACCTTCACGGCAAAAGCACATGGTTAGGGACAACTTGTTTGAGCCGCTTAAGCCAGGATTTTATTCCTTTGGGCCCTCCTATCCATTAAGGCTCAAAGCCTTGGGTCCTTTTACCCTTGCCTTTTGGTTTGAAGGGTCACTAGCTTTTTCAATCTGCCCTCCTTTTCCTGCATTTTTGGGCAGTAATAGATTTTTCTGCTTTTTATTTTTTTCTTTTTCGCCATTTTTTCTTTCTTGCATGCATATATATTTTTTTCTCTTGCAACATGCTTTTTCTTTTGCTTTTTACTACTTTTTCTTGCTTCAAGAATTAATTTTCAGATTTTTCAGATTATCAATAATATTTTTCCTTTTTCCTTATTCTTTCAAGAGACAATATTCTAGAATTACAACTTCAAATATGCACTGTTTATTTTATACATTCAGAAAATAAAAGAAATTGACACCACATCAAACTAATTAAACTAATCTTATTTTAAACTTGAAATTCATGTATCTCTCAATTCTTTTCAATTAAAAAAATTTTATTTAAGCAAGGTGAGAGATATATTGAACATTTTACAACTTCATGACATCAATGCAAATAATCATGCAACTAGAACAAGAGAACAGATAAATAAATAGACAAAAAATAGAATAATAAAGGAAAAGAATAAAAAGAGAACGAGTCCACCTTTAATGGTAGCGTCTGGTGCTCCTCCTTGAGGATCCAATGTGCTGCTTGATCTCTTCTATGTCATCCCTTTGCCTTTGTTGCTCTTCCCTCATAGCCCTTTGGTCTTTCCTTATGGCTCTTTGGTCTTCTCTTATTTCATTGAGGGTGGTGACATGTCCTTGATGCTCCATCCCTTAGTTGCTCCATGTTAGTGCTCAATTCTCCAAGAGAAGTTTGCCATTGATCCCAATAGCTTTGGGGAGGAAAATACATCCCTTGAGGCATCTCAGGGATCTCATGATGAGGAGGATGCACAGGCTCTTGTGCATGCTCTCTGGTTTGCTCCATTCACTTCTCAGTGATGGACTTATCCTCCCCAATAGAGACATCTCCATTTATGACAATTCCTACTGAATTGCATAGATGACAGATGAGGTGGGAGAATGCCAACCTGGAATTGGAGTGAGACTTCTCAGCTACCTTGTATAGTTATTGAGGAATTACCTCATGAACTTCCACCTCAGTTCCAATCATGATGTAATGAATCATGATGGCTCTGTCAATGGTCACTTCTGACCGGTTGCTAGTAGGAATGATGAATCTTTGGATGAATTCCAACCATCCTCTTGCTATGGGCTTTAGGTCAACCCTTCTTAACTAAATGGGCTTGCCTTGGGAATTTCTTTTCCATTATACGCCTTCTACACAGATATCTGAGAGCACTTGATCCAATCTCTGATCATGGTTGACTCTCCTAGTGTAAGGATGAGGATCTCCTTGCAATAGAGGCAAGTTGAACGCCAACCTCACACTTTCTGGGCTGAAATCTAAGATTCTTCCTCGGACCACGGTAATCCAATTCCTTGGATTTGGGTTCACACTAGTGTCATGGTTTTTGGTAACCCATGCATTAGCATAGAACTCTTACACCATGAGAATCCCAGCATCTTGGATGGGATTGGTTAGGACTTCCCAACCTCTTCTCTGGATCTCTCTTCGGATTTCCAGATACTCATTCTTCTTAAGCATAAAAGGGACCTCAGGGATCACTTTCTTCTCAGCCACTACTTCATAGAAGTGGTCTTGATGAGCTTTGGTGATGAATCTCTCCATCTTCCAAGATTCAAAGGGATTGGCTACTGCCTTTCCTTTTCTCTTTTTAGAGGAGTCTCCAACCTTGGGTGCCATGAATGGTAATGGAAAAAAAAAGATATGCTTTTCCAACACCAAACTTAAAACTTCGCTCGTCCTCAAGCAAAAATAGAAGAATGAAGAAGAAGAAGAAGAAAATAGAGAATAGAGAGAGGGCTTGGTCTTGTGGGGTAGAGAATGTATGAGAGGTGTGTGTATGAAGGGTTATGGAGAGGGGTATTTATAGGAGTGGGTAGGGTTAGGTTTCGGCCATAGAGTTGGTTTGGGTGGGAAATTTGATTTTTGAAGTGGGTGGGGTTAAGTGGGGTAGATGGAGTAGGTGAAGATTCTGTGGGACCAATAATTCCTGAGAGGCTAGGAAATTCCAGATACCCTGCTTCTCTACACTGGCGTTTGAACGCCCAGGGGCTACTTCCTGGCTAGCGTTCAACGCCAGCAATGCTTCCCTCTTGGGGCGTTGAACGCCCAGGAAGGCTTCCTCACTGGTGTTCAACTTTAACACTCTTTCTGGAGTGTTCTGTTTTCACTGATGTGAATTCTGTCTCTGGACTGATGCACATGATCATGACTCTAAGACTGAAAAAAAAAACAAAATAAAAATAAAATAAATAAAGTTGAGTAAAGTTGGGTTGCCTCCCAACAAGCTCTCTTTTAAAGTCACTAGCTTGACCTTTAGCTCCTTACGGAGGTGAGTATGGGCTCAGCTTTTCGCCCCTGACTGTGAATTTTCTTCCTGTCTTCTCATGAATAAGCTCTACATGCTCTAGAGATAGGACATGACTCACTGTATCTGGTAGGACTGTATTTTTAGTGAAGACAACTCTCATTCCGGGTGAGAAGCCTTCAATTGGAACTTTCTTGTTCGTCCAGCCTTTAGGTACTTTCTTCTTAGTACCTTTGTGCTTAGAGCTTGTTGAGGGCTACCCAACACCAAACTTAGAATTGATGTCTGGGAGCTCTGTAAAGCTCTGCATAGAAAGAGAGGGTTTGGCACACTAATTGTCTCTTTCTTATCAGAGGGAAAATTAGGATTGGACATCTTTAATAAGATGTAGTTCTCTCCTATTTGAAAAACCATTTCTCCCTTAGCAACATTAATCAAGGCTTTTGTAGTAGCTAATAAGGGTCTTCCAAATGATGACACAGTCATCTTCATCCTCTCCAATGTCCAAGATAATGAAGTTTGCAGGGACGTGGTAGTTTTCAACCTTAACCAAGACATCCTCTACTAAGCCATATGGCTTCTTCATCGTCTTGTCTGCCATCTCTAGTGAGATGTGTGCAGGTTGTACTTCAAGGATTTCCAACTTCTCAATTACTGAGAGTGGCATGAGGTTGATGATTGACCCTAGGTCACACAAAGCCTTTTCAAAGGTCATAGTGCCTATGGTGCAAAGAATCAGAAAGCATCCAGGATCTGGAAGCTTCTGAGGTAGCTCTTGCTGAACCAAAGCATGGAATTCTCTGGTAAGCAGTGGAGGTTCTTCCTCCAGACGCTTTGTACCAAACAACTTGGTATTCAGTTTCATTAGAGCTCCTAGAAAACGAGCAACTTGCTCTTCCCTAGAGTCTTCATCCTCACTTGAGGATGAGTAGTCATCAGAACTTATGCGCTGCAGAAGTGCATTCAAAGGAATCTCAATTGTCTTTATGGTTTCCTTTGGTTCTAGGCTAGAGGGTTCTTGAGTGGGATTCAGGCACTCAAAGAGTGTGCTTGGGCTGGATTCCAATGCCAGCTCTGTCAGCTTATTGGGCATTGAACGCCCTTACTGTCCACCCTGACTGGCGTTAAACGCCAGTCCCTCTAGCATTCTGGGCATTGAATGTCCAACAGGGATGTCCTAGCTGGCGTTCAACGCCAGCTTCCCTGGGTGAGTGGGCGTTGAACGCCCAATGAGGGGTTCCTCACTAGCATTCAGCGCCAGAAAGCCTTCCTCTTTGGGCATTGAACGCCCAGCCGGTGCTCCCTGGCTGGCGTTCAACGCCAGCTTTTCTGCCAGGATGGGCGTTAAACGCCCAGTGAGAACTTCCTCACTGGCGTTTAACGCCAGGCTTGCTGCCATTATGGGCGTTGAACGCCAAGTGAAGGCTTCTTCACTAGCGTTCAACGCCTTCCCATTCTCCTCCAATTCGGCCTCATCCTCCATGGTTATGGCCTTGTACTCTTCTCTGGGATTAACCTCAGTATTACTAAAAAGAGTTTCAGGAGAAATCTCAGGGATCCTCTTGCTCAGTTGACCAACTTGCACCTCCAAGTTTCTAATGGAGGACCTTGTTTCATTAATAAAATTATGAGTGGTCTTAGAGAGGCTGAAAACTAGAGTATCTAAGTCAGAAATGCTCTGCTTAGAGGTTTCCATATTCCCTTGAGAAGATGGGAATGGTGGTCTATTATTGAACCTATTCTGGTTCCTACCACCTTGATTGTTATTTAAACCTTGTTAAGGTTTCTGTTGATCCTTCCTGAGAGGTTAGGATTATTTCTCCATAAAGGATCGTAGGTGTTTTCATAGGGTTCTCCCATGTAATTCACCTCCTCCATAGTAGGTTGATCAGGATCATAAGCTTCTTCTTCAAGAGAAGCTTCCTGATTACTGCCAGCTGCAGTTTGCATCCCAGTGAGATGTTGAGAAATCATGTTGACCTGTTGGGTCAAGATCTTATTCTGAGCCAAGATGGCATTCAGAGTCTCAAATTTATGAACTCCTTTCTTCTGAGAGATTCCATGGTTAACAGGATTCCTCTCAGAAGTGTATATGAATTGGTTGTTTGTAACCATCTCAATGAGTTCTCTAGCTTCTGCAGGTGTTTTCTTCAAGTGGAGAGACCCACCTGCAGAGCTATCCAAGGAAATCTTGGATATCTCAAACAAGTCATCATAGAACACGCCTATGATGGACCATTCTGAGAGCATGTCAGGAGGACATCTCCTGATAAACTGCTTGTATCTTTTCCAAGCTTCATAGAGGGATTCACCTTCTCTTTGTTTGAAGGTTTGAACTTTCACTCTAATTTTACTCATCCTTTGAGGAGGAAAGAACTTAGCCAGAAAAGCATTTACAAGCTTTTCCCAAGAGTCAAGACTCTCTCTTGGTTGGGCAACCAACCAAAACTTAGCTCTGTCTCTTAAAGTAAAGGAAAAGAGCATCAGCTTGTAAACTTCAGGATTAACTCCGTTAATCTTTACAGTATCATAAATCTGTAAAAAACTTGCCAAGAACTGATGTGGATCTTCCATTGGAAGTCCATGAAATTTACAGTTCTGCTGCAGAAGAGAGACTAACTGAGGCTTAAGCTCAAAATTGTTAGCTCCAATGGCAGGTACAGAGATGCTTCTACCATAAAAGTCAGAGGTAGGCATGGTGAAGTCACCAAGGACCTTTCTGGGCTCCTCTTGTGGTTCGGTCATGTCCTCCGGTTCTTGTTTAAAACTTTCTGAAAGGTCTCTTTTGGAGTGTTGTGCTTTAGCTAGTTGTAAATGCCTCATTAGAGTCTTCTCAGGTTCAGGATCAGGAGTCAAGAGGGGTTCTTTATCCCTGTTCCTGGTCATAAACAAGAAGAAAAGAAAAAGAAGAAGAGAGACTATGCCAATAGACAAGAAGCTCCTCCTTAAATTCAAAAGTAAAGAAAGAAGAAGAAGATAAAAAATAAAAATAAAAATAAATAAAATAAGTAGAGAAAAAATACCTTGAAAATAGCAGATAAGAGTAAATAAAAGAAGATAGAATAAAAGAGAAGAGAAAAGAAGAAAGCTTCTTGTGCCAGTTGGCAAGAAGCTCCAAGTAAGATGTGAAGAAGAAAGAAAAGAAGATAAAGAATTGTAGGTAGAAGAAGAAATAGGGATAGGAGAGTTTGAATAATACAGATGAGAAGAGAAGAAGTATAAATAGAAAAAGTAAATAAGAATTAAAATATTTGTTTATTTTTATTTATTTAATTATTCTTGAAAATTAGGTTATTAATTTAAAAGAAATTTAAAATTTAAATGTTAATTTTCGAAAAATAGAAGGGAGAGAAGAGAGAGTAATTTTTAAAAATTAAGAGTTAGTTAGGTGATTTTGAAAAAGAAGAGAGAGAGAAGAAGATATTATTTTCAAAAATTAAAGAGGGAAGAGTTAGTTAGGGGTTTTTGAAAAATAAGAGAGAGAAGATGAGAAGTGGTTTTCGGAAATTAAGAAGAGAGAGTTAGTTAGGTGGTTTTGAAAATGATAAGAGAGAAGATAAGATATTAATTAAGAAAAGATAAAAATAAAAATAAAATTAAAAGATAAGATGAGAAAAGATTTGAATTTTAAAAATAAGATAAGATAAGAAATTAAAAAGTTTTGAAAAAGATATGATTTGAATTTTGAAAAAGATAAGATAAGATTTTTAAATTTTGAAAAAGATATGATAAGTTTTGAAAAAGATATGATATTTAATTTTGAAAATTTTGATTTTTGAAAACTTGACAACTAAGATATGATAAGATAAAATTTTAAAATCAAAATATGAATTTTTAAATGAAATTTTCGAAAATTATGTTAAAATTAGTTAGAAAAGATATTTTTTTGATTTTTTGAATTTTATGATGAAAGAGAAAAACACAAAAAAGACACAAGACTTAAAATTTTTAGATCTAGCACCCTTGTTTTTCAAAAATTTTTGGAGGAAAACACAAAGGGACACCAAACTTAAAAATTTTAAGATCAAGACACATACAAGACTCAAGAACACCTTGAAGATTCACAAGATCACAAAGAACAAAATTTAAAGACTCAAAAAATACAAGAACATAAAAAGAATACCAAACTTAAAATTTTTAGAAAACTGAAACAAAATTGTCAAAAAACAAAAGAAAATTAACAAGAAAATACCAAACTTAAAAATTGACACAAGATTTAACCAAAAAAAAATTATTTTTAAAAATTTTTAGAAAACAGGACTCAAGAAAAACAAAAAACTCAACAAGAACATCAATACTGCAAACAGAAAGCTGAGGATGCCAAAAATAAACTATATGAAAAAAGGTTTTTGAAAAGTTTTAAAATTTTTGTAATTGAAAAGCATGAACATGCAGGACTCAAACCAAGAACAAGAATTGAACAAAGAAAAGAAAAATATTTTTGAAAAAGACTTTTAAAAATTTTCGAAAATTAAGAAAAAAAAAACAAAAACAAAAGGCTCAAACAAAAATAAAAATTATCTGATCTAGGGGAGCAAGACAATCCGTCAGTATGTCCAAACACAACAATCCCCGGCAATGGCGCCAAAAACTTAGTGTGCGTGTAAGCAAACCCCCACACTATTCGTACAGCAGCAGTACCAGCAGGTGCACTGGATCGTCCAAGTAATACCTGAGGGAGTCAGGGTTGATCCCACGAGGATTGTGGCTTGAAGCAAGCAATGGTTGTTTGCCAGGTCTTAGTCAGGCAGAATCAGAGAGTTTATGTAAACCTTGAATGATTATAAGTCATATATCAAATATTTGGATGTTAAGTAGAAATAAGGATAGGAATAGAGTTGAGAGTCGGAGTTGCTTTGTCTTTTTGAACGAACTCTGGTATTACTGTCTTCCTTGCTTGTGAATGATCTTCTTCAATGGCAGGCTGTAAGTGATCAAATCCATTGCCCGTGGTCATTGATCTCCTCTGCTACAAGTCAAACGTCATTGCCTGTGGTCATTCAATCTGACGGAGGGTGAAGCTCTAGTAAGTCAATCTCTTGGCGATCCTACTCAAAATGCCACAGACAAGGTCGAATCTTCTAGATCAGAGAACGCTGCTTCTTTGGATTCTAGCCTATACCACGGAGACCCTAATCTCCTCGGAAATCGGCTGAACTGGTGTCTCGAGAAGTCCCCAACAAAGTCGTGGATTAACCGTCTGAGAGATGTATACACATAGCTGTTGGCTCGTGCTTTCCGGCCAAGTATTCACACGAACCCAAGTAGATGCGGGTGTTTGTCAGGCATGTTTATCTTAATGTGATGAACAGAGCTAATTGGTTAGATCATCCTATTCACCACGATGAAGATCGAATATACATCTTAGAGATAGATCAAACACAGATCGAAGAAGAAACAGTAATACTTTTATTAATTCATAGGACTCAGCAGGACTCCTCCCCTAAACCTAGGAGGTTTAGAAACTCATACTAAAGTAAAATACAAGTGAAAAACGAAATAATACTGAATGGTAGTATGTTGTTCGAATGATTATGTAAAATATACTTTAAATACTAAACAGATGACTAGTAAGGGTAAAATAGTCTATTTAGTACTAAAATCCACTTTTGGGGCCCACTTAGTGAGTGTTTGGGCTGAGCTTTGATGAGATCCACGTCCTTTGTGGTCTCTTGGGAGTGGAACACCAGCGAGGGGGTCCTCTTTGGGTGTTTGTACATTGGTCTCTGCTCTTTGGGCGCTGGACGCCTGGAAGGGGGCAGGAAGCTGGCATTGGACGTCCGTTTTGGGCCTTCTAATCTGAAGCAAAGTATGGACTATTATATATTTCTGGAAGACTCTGGAAGTCAGCTTTCCATAGCCGTTGAGAGCGCTCCATTTGGACTTCTGTAGCTCCAGAAAAGCTCTTTTGAATACAAGTATGTCAGATCTAGACAGCATCTGTAGTGCTTTTTCTGTCTCTGAATCAGACTTCTGCTCCAGCTCCTCAATTTCAGCCAAAAATTACCTGTGTTGAGTTAAGAAATTAACTAACATAATTGATGATGACAAACATTAGATTACGGCTAATTAACCAATCAGTTTTGATTATTTTGGTGTTGTGTTGCAGGCCTGATGAGCGGATAATTTATACGCTTTTTGACATTGTTTTTAGTATGTTTTTAGTAGGATCTAGTTACTTTTAGGGATGTTTTCATTAGTTTTTATGTTAAATTTACATTTCTGGACTTTACTATGAGTTTGTGTGTTTTTCTGTAATTTCAGGTATTTTCTGGCTGAAATTGAGGGACTTGAGCAAAAATCAGATTCAGAGATTGAAGAAGGACTGCTGATGCTGTTGGATTCTGACCTCCCTGCACTCAAAGTGGATTTTCTGGAGCTACAGAACTCGAAATGGCGCGCTTCCAATTGCGTTGGAAAGTAGACATCCAGGGCTTTCCAGCAATATATAATAGTCTATACTTTGGCCAAGAATTGACGATGTAAACTGGCGTTCAACGCCAGCCCTCTGCCCAAATCTGGCGTCCAGCGCCAGAAAAGGATCCAAAACCAGAGTTGAACGCCCGAACTGGCACAGAAACTGGTGTTCAACTCCACAAATGGCCTCTGCACGTGCAACACTCAGGTTCAGCCCAAACACACACCAAGTGGGCCCCGGAAGTGGATTTATGCATCAATTACTTACTCATGTAAACCCTAGTAGCTAGTTTATTATAAATAGGACCTTTTACTATTGTATTAGGCATCTTTGGTCTCAGTTTTAATCCATTGTTCATCTTAGGAGACTATTGATCATGTTTTAGGGGGCTGGCCATCTCGGCCATGCCTGGACCTTTCACTTATGTATTTTCAACGGTAGAGTTTCTACACTCCATAGATTAAGGTGTGGAGCTCTGCTGTTCCTCAAAGATTAATGCAAAGTACTACTGTTTTCTATTCAATTCATCTTATTTCGCTTCTAAGATATCCATTCACACCCAAGAATGTGATGAAGGTGATGATTACGTGTGACGCTCATCACCATCTCCCCTATGAACACGTGCCTGACAAACACTTCCGTTCTACATGAAATAAGCTAGAATGAATATCTCTTAGATCTCTTAACCGGAATCTTCGTGGTGTAAGCTAGAATGATGGCGGCATTCAAGAGAATCCGAAAAGTCTAAACCTTGTCTGTGGTATTCCGAGTAGGATTCAATGATTGAATGACTGTGACGAGCTCCTAACTCGCGATTGCAGGGCGTTAGTGACAGACGCAAAAGGATAGTAAATCCTATTCCAGCATGATCGAGAACCGATAGATGAATAGCCGTGCCATGATAGGGTGCGTGAGCATATTATTCACTAAGAGGATAAGATGAAGCCATTGGCAAGGGTGATGCCTCCAGACGATTAGCCGTGCCGTGACAGGGCATTGGATCATTTTCCCGAGAGATGACCGAAAGTAGCCATTGACAGTGGTGATGTATCACATAAAGCCAGCCATGGAAAGGAGTGAGACTGATTGGATGAAGATAGCAGGAAAGCAGAGGTTCAGAGGAACGAAAAGCATCTCCATTCGCTTATCTAAAATTTCTACCAATGATTTACATAAGTATCTCTATCCCTATTTTATTATATTAAATTCGAAAACATCATTATCCATTTATATCTGCCTAACTGAGATTTGCAAGGTGACCATAGCTTGCTTCATACCAACAATCTCCGTGGGATTCGACCCTTACTCACGTAAGGTATTACTTGGACGACCCAGTGCACTTGCTGGTTAGTTGTATCGAAGTTGTGACAAATTATGAATGTGTAATCACGATTACGCGTACCAAGTTGCTCACGTGCCAGAAATAGTTTGAGCCTGGACATCACAATTTCGTGCACCAAATTTTTGGCGCCGTTGCCGGGAATTGTTTGAGTTTGGACAACGGACGGCTCATCTTGTTGCTCAGATTAGGTAATTTTCTTTTCGTTTTGTTTTCAAAAATATTTTCAACAATTGTCCCATTTGTTTTCGAAAAAAAAATGTGTTTTCAAAAATTGTATTCAAGATTTTTTGAATTCTAGTGTTTCATGAAGCATGTGAAGCCTGGCTGGCTGTAAAGCCATGTCTAAATTCTTTTGGACTGAGGCTTCCAAACCATCAGAGGTAAGTTACATACTTGATAAATGATGAGCAGCAATTTGTTATCAAGATCAATATACTCTGGTGTTAAATGCTGAAGCTTGGCTGGCCATTGGCCATGTCTAGTGTTTTGGACTGGAGCTTTCTTTGAAAGCTTGGCTGGCTAGTGAGCCATGTCTAATTCCTGGACTGAAGCTTTAGACTAAGAATGCAAGATTTCTGGAATTCATATTAAAAATTTTGGAATCCTTATTTTCCTTTTTCATATAATTTTCGAAAAATATAAAATAAAAATAAAAAAAATTAGAAAATCATAAAAATCAAAAATATTTTTCTGTTTCTTGTTTGAGTCTTGAGTCATATCATAAGTTTGGTGTCACTTGCATATGCATCTTGCATTTTTTCGAAAATATCATGCATTCATAGTGTTCTTCATGATCTTCAAGTTGTTCTTGGTAAGTCTTCTTGTTTGATCTTGATGATTTTTTGTTTTGTGTCTTTTCATGTTTATCATATGCATTCTTGAATTCTTAGTGCGTAAGCATTAAAGAATTCTAAGTTTGGTGTCCTGCATGTTTTCTTTGCATTAAAAGTTTTTCAAAATTGTGTCTATGATGTTCATCTTGGCATTCAAAGTGTTCTTGGTGTTCATCTTGACATTCATAGCATTCTTGCATGCATCACATGTTTTGATCTAAAAATTTCATGCATTGCATAATTTTCATGTTTTTCATAAAAGTTTCAAAAATCAAAAAAATATCTTTCCCTTTTTCTCTCATCAAATTCGAAAATTTGAGTTGACTTTTTCAAAAAATTTTAAAAATCAAGTTGTTTCTTATGAGTCAAATCAAATTTTCAATTTGAAAATCTTATCTTTTTCAAAATCTTTTTCAAAAATTGTATTCAAGATTTTTAAGAATGAATTCTAGTGTTTCATGAAGCATGTGAAGCCTGGCTGGCTGTAAAGCCATGTCTAAATTCTTTTGGACTGAGGCTTCCAAACCATCAGAGGTAAGTTACATACTTGATAAATGATGAGCAGCAATTTGTTATCAAGATCAATATACTCTGGTGTTAAATGCTGAAGCTTGGCTGGCCATTGGCCATGTCTAGTGTTTTGGACTGGAGCTTTCTTTGAAAGCTTGGCTGGCTAGTGAGCCATGTCTAATTCCTGGACTGAAGCTTTAGACTAAGAATGCAAGATTCCTGGAATTCATATTAAAAATTTTGGAATCCTTATTTTCCTTTTTCATATAATTTTCGAAAAATATAAAATAAAAGTAAAAAAAATTAGAAAATCATAAAAATCAAAAATATTTTTCTGTTTCTTGTTTGAGTCTTGAGTCATATCATAAGTTTGGTGTCACTTGCATATGCATCTTGCATTTTTTCGAAAATATCATGCAATCATAGTGTTCTTCATGATCTTCAAGTTGTTCTTGGTAAGTCTTCTTGTTTGATCTTGATGATTTTTTGTTTTGTGTCTTTTCATGTTTATCATATGCATTCTTGAATTCTTAGTGCGTAAGAATTAAAGAATTCTAAGTTTGGTGTCCTGCATGTTTTCTTTGCATTAAAAGTTTTTCAAAATTGTGTCTATGATGTTCATCTTGGCATTCAAAGTGTTCTTGGTGTTCATCTTGACATTCATAGCATTCTTGCATGCATCACATGTTTTGATCTAAAAATTTCACGCATTGCATAATTTTCATGTTTTTCATAAAAGTTTCAAAAATCAAAAAAATATCTTTCCCTTTTTCTCTCATCAAATTCGAAAATTTGAGTTGACTTTTTCAAAAATTTTTAAAAATCAAGTTGTTTCTTATGAGTCAAATCAAATTTTCAATTTGAAAATCTTATCTTTTTCAAAATCTTTTTCAAAAATCAAATCTTTTTCAAAAATCTTTTTCTTATTTTTTATACCAAATTTTCGAAAATAACATAATCAATTTATGTTTTGATTCAAAAATTTGAAGTTTGTTACTTGCTTGTTAAGAAAGATTCAAACTTTGAGTTCTAGAATCATATCTTGTGATTTCTTGTGAATCAAGTCATTAATTGAGATTTTTAAGATAAAATCTTTTTTCAAAACTAATTTCTATCATATCTTTTCAAAAATATCTTCTCATCTTATCTTTTTCAAAAAAAATATCTTTTCAAAATATCTTTCCTAACCTCCTAACTACCTTTTCAAAATTGGTTTTCAAAAATTGTTTCAACTAACTAACTAACTTTTTGTTTGTTTCTTAACTTTTTCAAAACCACCTAACTAATTCTCCCTTTCTAATTTTCGAAAATACCTCCCCCTTTTTCAAAAATTTCTTTTTAATTAACTAATTATTTTTATTTTTTATTTTTGATTTCAAAAATTTTCGAAAAATTACTGACATTTTTCAAAAACCATTTTCGAAAATCACTAACTCTTTTTCAAAATAATTTTCGAAAATTATCCCTCCCCCATCTCATTCTATTTATTCATTCATATCCTAACATCTCATCTCACCTCTCTTCCATCCTCACAGTTGTGTTTCTTCCATTATATTACATTCTTTGTCTCCTCCTCTTCTTCCACTCACACAGGAATCCCTATACTGTGGTATAAAGGATCTCCATTATTATTATTATTTTTCTGTGCCTTCTTCTTTGTCATATGAGCAGGAGCAAAGATAAGAACATTCTTGTGGAAGCAGATCCAGAACCTGAAAGGACTCTAAATAGAAAATTAAGAGAAGCCAAAATACAACAATCCAGAGATAACCTTTCAGAAATTTTCGAACAGGAAAAGGAGATGGCAGCCGAAAATAATAATAATGTAAGGAAGATGCTTGGTGACTTTACTGCACCTAATTCCAATTTACATGGAAGAAGCATCTCCATTCCTGCCATTGGAGCAAACAATTTTGAGCTGAAACCTCAATTAGTTTCTCTGATGCAGCAGAACTGCAAGTTTCATGGACTTCCATCTGAAGATCCTTTTCAGTTCTTAACTGAATTCTTGCAGATATGTGATACTGTTAAGACTAATGGAGTAGATCCTGAAGTCTACAGGCTCATGCTTTTCCCTTTTGCTGTAAGAGATAGAGCTAGATTATGGTTGGATTCTCAACCTAAAGACAGCCTGAACTCTTGGGATAAGCTGGTCACGGCTTTCTTAGCCAAGTACTTTCCTCCTCAAAAGCTGAGCAAGCTTAGAGCTGATGTTCAAACCTTCAGGCAGAAAGAAGGTGAATCCCTCTATGAAGCTTGGGAAAGATACAAACAGTTGACCAAAAAGTGTCCTTCGGACATGCTTTCAGAATGGACCATCCTGGATATATTCTATGATGGTCTGTCTGAGTTATCTAAGATGTCATTAGATACTTCTGCAGGTGGATCCATTCACCTAAAGAAAACACCTGCAGAAGCTCAAGAACTTATTGACATGGTTGCTAATAACCAGTTCATGTACACTTCTGAAAGGAATCCTGTGAGTAATGGGATGCCTATGAAGAAGGGAGTTCTTGAAGTTGATACTCTGAATGCCATATTGGCTCAGAACAAAATATTGACTCAGCAAGTCAATATGATTTCTCAGAGTCTGCATGGAATGCAAGCTGCATCCAACAGTACTCAAGAGGCATCTTCTGAAGAAGAAGCCTATGATCCTGAGAACCCTGCAATAGCAGAGGTAAATTACTTAGGTGAACCTTATGGAAACACCTATAACTCAACATGGAGAAATCATCCAAATTTCTCATGGAAGGATCAAAAGCCCCAACAAGGCTTTAATAATGGTGGAAGAAACAGGTTTAGCAATAGCAAACCTTTTCCATCATCAACTCAGCAACAGACAGAGAACTCTGAACAAAATGCTTCTAAATTAGCAAATATAGTCTCTGATCTATCTAAGGCCACTGTAAGTTTCATGAATGAAACAAGGTCTTCCATTAGAAATCTGGAAGCACAAGTGGGCCAGCTGAGTAAAAGGATCACTGAAATCCCTCCTAGTACTCTCCCAAGCAATACAGAAGAGAACCCAAAAGGAGAGTGCAAGGCCATTGACATCAGCGCCATGGCCGAACCTGTGAGAAGAGGAGAGGACGTGAATCCCAAGGAGGAAGACCTCCTGGGACGTCCAATGATCAATAAGGAGCTTCCCTCTGAGGAACCAAAGGAATCTGAGGCTCATCTAGAGACCATAGAGATTCCATTGAACCTCCTTATGCCATTCATGAGCTCTGATGAGTATTCCTCTTCTGAAGAGAATGAGGATGTTACTGAAGAGCAAACTGCCAAGTTTCTTGGTGCAATCATGAAGCTGAATGCCAAATTATTTGGCATTGATACTTGGGAAGTTGAACCTCCCTTGTTCATCAATGAACTAAGAGATCTGGATCAACTGACATTGCCTCAGAAGAGACAGGATCCTGGAAAGTTCATAATACCCTGTACCATAGGCACTATGATCTTTAAGGCTCTATGTGACCTTGGTTCAGGAATAAACCTCATGCCCCTCTCTGTAATAGAGAAACTGGGAATCTATGGGGTGCAAGCTGCTAAAATCTCATTAGAGATGGCAGACAGTTCAAGAAAACAGGCTTATGGACAAGTAGAGGACGTTTTAGTAAAGGTTGAGGGCCTTTACATCCCTGCTGATTTCATAGTCCTGGATACTGGAAAGGAAGAGGATGAATCCATCATCCTAGGAAGACCTTTCCTGGCCACAGCAAGAGCTGTGATTGATGTTGACAGAGGTGAAATAGTCCTTCAATGGAATGAGAACTCCCTTGTATTCAAAACTCAAGGATCTCCCTCTGCAACCATGGAGAGGAAGCTTGAAAAGCTTCCCTCAAAGCAGAGTCAACCAGAGCCCCCACAGTCAAACTCTAAGTTTGGTGTTGGGAGGCCACAACCAAACTCTAAATTTGGTGTTGAACTCCCATATCCAAACTCTAAGTTTGGTGTTGGAGAGTCTCAACAAAGCTCTGCACATATGTGAGGCTCCATGAGAGCCCACTGTCAAGCTATTGACATTAAAAAAGCGCTTGTTGGGAGGCAACCCAATGTTTATCTAATTCTTATTTTTATTGTTTTTCATGTTTTCTTAGGTTCATGATCATGTGGAGTCACAAAATAAATATAAAAATTGAAAACGGAATCAAAAACAGCAGAAGAAAAATCACACCCTGGAGGAGCATCTGTCTGGCGTTCAGCGCCAGAACAGAGCATGGTTCTGGCGCTGAACGCCCAAAATAGGCATCTTATGGGCGCTGAACGCCAGAACAGATATGGTTCTGGCGTTCAACACCAGAAATGGCACACAGATGGGCGTTGAACGCCCAAAATGGCCACCAACCTGGCGCTGAACTCCCAGAATTGGATACAAAGGCATTTTTACATGCCTAATGGGTGCAGGGATGTAAATCCTTGAACACCTCAGGATCTGTGGACCCCACAGAATCCACTCAGGATCTGTAGACCCCACAGGATCCACTCAGGATCCGTGGACCCCACAGGATCCCCACCTACCTCCACTCACTTCTTCTCACCACTCTCTTTCACACAACCCCATAAACACTCTTACCCAAAAACCCTTCACCAATCACCTCAAACTCTCTTCCCCATCACCTCTTCACCACTCACATCCATCCACTCTTCCCCATAAACCTACCTCATAAACTCCACCTACCTTCAAAATTCAAAACCAATTTCCCACCCAAACCCACCCATATGGCCGAACCTTAACCCCCCTCCCTTCCCTATATAAAGACCTCCATTCTTCATCAAATTCACACAACACACCCCTCTACACTCTCCTTGGCCGAAACCACATCTTCCTCTCCCTCTCCATATTTCTTCTTCTTCTTCTTCTATTCTTTTGTTTCTTGCTCGAGGGCGAGCAATATTCTAAGTTTGGTTTGGTAAAAGCATAGCTTTTTGGTTTTTCCATTACCATTGATGGCATCAAAGACCGGAGAATCCTCTAGAAGAGGGAAAGGGAAGATAAAAGCTTCCAAATCCGAGTCATGGGAGATGGAAAGGTTCATCTCCAAAGCCCATCAAGACCACTTCTATGATGTTGTGGCCAAGAAGAAGGTGATCCCTGAGGTCCCTTTTAAACTCAAAAGAAATGAGTATCCGGAGATCCGACATGAAATTCAAAGAAGAGGTTGGAAAGTTCTAACAAATCCCATCCAACAAGTCGGCATCCTAATGGTTCAAGAGTTCTATGCCAATGCATGGATCACCAAGAACCATGATCAAAGTAAGAACCCGGATCCAAAGAACTATGTTACAATGGTTCGGGGGAAATACTTAGATTTTAGTCCGGAGAATGTGAGGTTGGCGTTCAACTTGCCATACATGGAAGAGAACGCACGCCCCTACACAAGGAGAGTCAACTTTGATCAAAGGTTGGACCAAGTCCTTATGGACATATGTGTAGAAGGAGCTCAATGGAAGATTGACTCCAAAGGCAAGCCGGTTCAACTAAGAAGATTGGACCTCAAGCCTATAGCTAGAGGATGGTTGGAGTTTATTCAATGCTCAATCATTCCCACTAGCAACCGGTCTGAAGTTACTATAGACCGGGCCATCATGATCCATAGCATCATGATTGGAGAAGAGGTGGAAGTTCATGAGATTATACCTCAAGAACTCTACAAGGTGGCTGACAAGTCCTCCACCATGGCAAGGTTAGCCTTTCCTCACCTCATTTGCCACCTATGCAATTCAGCTGGGATTGACATAGAGGGAGATATCCTCATTAAAGAGGAAAAGCCCATCACTAAGAAAAAGATGGAGCAAGCAAGAGAGCCCAGTCATGGAGCTCAAGAGGCGCAAGAAGCTCATCACCATGAGATTCCGGAAATGCCTCAAATGCACTTTCCTCCACAAAACTATTGGGAGCACATCAACACCTCCCTAGAAGAATTGAGTTCCAATATGGGACAACTAAGGGTGGAACATCAAGAGCACTCCATCATGCTTCATGAAATAAGAGAAGATCAAAAAGCAATGAGGGAGGAGCAACAAAGACAAGGAAGAGACATAGAAGAGCTCAAGGACATCATTGGTTCCTCAAGAAGGAAACGCCACCATCACTAAGGTGGAGTCATTCCTTGTTTTTGCTTTCTCTGTTTTTCGTTTTCTATGTTATGTGCTTATCTATGTTTGTGCCTTCATTACATGATCATTAGTAGTTAGTAACTTTGTCTTAAAGATATGAATGTCCTATGAATCCATCACCTCTCTTAAATGAAAAATGTTTTAATTCAAAAGAACAAGAAGTACATGAGTTTCGAATTTATCCTTGAACTTAGCCTAATTATATTGATGTGGTGACAATGCTTCCTGTTTTCTGAATGTATGCTTGAACAGTGCATATGTCTTTTGAAGTTGTTGTTTAAGAATGTTAAATATGTTGGCTCTTGAAAGAATGATGACTAGGAGACATGTTATTTGATAATCTGAAAAATCATAAAAACGATTCTTGAAGCAAGAAAAAGCAGCAAAGAACAAAGCTTGCAGAAAAAAAAAGGGGGCGAAAAAAAATAATAATAATAATAAAGAAAAAGAAAAAGCAAGCAGAAAAAGCCAATAACCCTTAAAACCAAAAGGCAAGGGCAAATAAAAAAGGGATCCCAAGGCTTTGAGCATCAGTGGATAGGAGGGCCTAAAGGAATAAAATCCTGGTCTAAGCGGCTAAACCAAGCTGTCCCTAACCATGTGCTTGTGGCGTGTAGGTGTCAAGTGAAAACTTGAGACTGAGCGGTTAAAGTCAAGGTCCAAAGCAAAAGAAGAGTGTGCTTAAGAACCCTGGACACCTCTAATTGGAGACTTTAGCAAAGCTGAGTCACAATCTGAAAAGGTTCACCCAATTATGTGTCTGTGGCATTTATGTATCCGGTGGTAATACTGGAAAACAAAGTGCTTAGGGCCACGGCCAAGACTCATAAAAAAGCTGTGTTCAAGAATCATCATACTAAACTAGGAGAGTCAATAACACTATTCGAAATCTGAAGTTCCTATAGATGCCAATCATTCTGACCCTCAATGGATAAAGTGAGATGCCAAAACTATTCAAGAGGCAAAAAGCTATAAGTCCCGCTCATATGATTGGAGCTATGTTTCATTGATAGTTTGGAATTTATAGTATATTCTCTTCTTTTTATCCTATTTGATTTTCAGTTGCTTGGGGACAAGCAACAATTTAAGTTTGGTGTTGTGATGAGCGGATAATTTATACGCTTTTTGACATTGTTTTTAGTATGTTTTTAGTAGGATCTAGTTACTTTTAGGGATGTTTTCATTAGTTTTTATGTTAAATTCACATTTCTGGACTTTACTATGAGTTTGTGTGTTTTTCTGTAATTTCAGGTATTTTCTGGCTGAAATTGAGGGACTTGAGCAAAAATCAGATTCAGAGATTGAAGAAGGACTGCTGATGCTGTTGGATTCTGACCTCCCTGCACTCAAAGTGGATTTTCTGGAGCTACAGAACTTGAAATGGCGTGCTTCTAATTGCGTTGGAAAGTAGACATCCAGGGCTTTCCAGCAATATATAATAGTCCATACTTTGGCCAATAATTGATGACGTAAACTGGCGTTCAACGCCAGCCTTCTGCCCAAATCTGGCGTCCAGCGCCAGAAAAGGATCCAAAACCAGAGTTGAACGCCCAAACTGGCACAGAAACTGGCGTTCAACTCCACAAATGGCCTCTGCACGTGCAACACTCAGGCTCAGCCCAAACACACACCAAGTGGGCCCCGGAAGTGGATTTATGCATCAATTACTTACTCATATAAACCCTAGTAGCTAGTTTATTATAAATAGGACCTTTTACTATTGTATTAGGCATCTTTGGTCTCAGTTTTAATCCATTGTTCATCTTAGGAGACTATTGATCACGTTTTAGGGGGCTGGCCATCTCGGCCATGCCTGGACCTTTCACTTATGTATTTTCAACGGTAGAGTTTCTACACTCCATAGATTAAGGTGTGGAGCTCTGCTGTTCCTCAAAGATTAATGCAAAGTACTACTGTTTTCTATTCAATTCATCTTATTTCGCTTCTAAGATATCCATTCGCACCCAAGAATGTGATGAAGGTGATGATTACGTGTGATGCTCATCACCATCTCCCCTATGAACACGTGCCTGACAAACACTTCCGTTCTACATGAAATAAGCTAGAATGAATATCTCTTAGATCTCTTAACCAGAATCTTCGTGGTGTAAGCTAGAATGATGGCGGAATTCAAGAGAATCCGGAAAGTCTAAACCTTATCTGTGGTATTCCGAGTAGGATTCAATGATTGAATGACTGTGACGAGCTCCTAACTCGCGATTGCAGGGCGTTAGTGACAGACGCAAAAGGATAGTAAATCCTATTCCAGCATGAACGAGAACTGACAGATGAATAGCCATGCCGTGACAGGGTGCGTGAGCATATTATTCACTGAGAGGATAAGATGAAGCCATTGACAAGGGTGATGCCTCCAGACGATTAGCCGTGCCGTGACAGGGCATTGGATCATTTTCCCGAGAGATGACCGAAAGTAGCCATTGACAGTGGTGATGTATCACATAAAGCCAGCCATGGAAAGGAGTGAGACTGATTGGATGAAGATAGCAGGAAAGCAGAGGTTCAGAGGAACGAAAAGCATCTCCATTCGCTTATCTGAAATTTCTACCAATGATTTACATAAGTATCTCTATCCCTATTTTATTATATTAAATTCGAAAACATCATTATCCATTTATATCTGCCTAACTGAGATTTGCAAGGTGACCATAGCTTGCTTCATACCAACAATCTCCGTGGGATTCGACCCTTACTCACGTAAGGTATTACTTGGACGACCCAGTGCACTTGCTGGTTAGTTGTATCGAAGTTGTGACAAATTATGAATGTGTAATCACGATTACGCGTACCAAGTTGCTCACGTGCCAGAAATAGTTTGAGCCTGGACATCACAATTTCGTGCACCAAGGCCAAAAATCAATATGAAGCAGTAGCCCAAGTGGATGAAAAATATAAACAAGGCTGGTGGGCCACAATCCAAAGGAAGCCCAAAAAAAACAAAGCAAAGAAATCAAAATGGTCTAATTGAATCTAATTGAACCTATGCTCGATTTGATATCACTCAAGGCTAATCCCTCCATTTTGCTTCGAAAGCAATGCTCACTTTTTCCTGTCTCGGTCAGAACTCAGAGAAAGAGAGAGAATGCTTAGCTCCTAAGCTGTTCACCAAAGAAGCAAGAAAGAGAAGGTTTAGCAAAAAGGTTGAAGTCTAATCACCCACATCAATCTATATCAAGAAGAGGTCAGAAGCTAAAGGTGATTTTATTTCCTTCTACATGCATCTCATTTTCTTCTCTTCATCTTCAACTCTCTGCCACTCCAAATTGGGATACATGGGAAAGATGATCTTTGTTCAACATTACTGTGAATCTACAGTAAAAAATGTGTCTTGGGGATCAAGTAGTATTTCAATGGCTAAGATCTGGGTTTACCATTGAAAATATTTGTTTCTGCTGTCCTGTGGCTTTTGGTCAACAAAGAAGGTCAGAACCAAAGCTTCTAATTTAGGGATTAACTGGAAAAAGTGAGATGGTGAGTTGGTGAAGCACACAGCTCGAGAGTTGACCTAGGAGAGTGCAACTCAGCAACATGCAAGGAGATACAAAAGAATATTTTTCATTCTTCAGAAGTCAAGGAGAGATAACCAGTGTTTGAGGTGTATGTTCTGAGAAGAGTTCTCTAAAGAAGTTCATCAACTTGGACAATGCTTCCTAGTCAAAGGAGCATTCCACTAGAATGAGGAACTGAATCAGAGGCAAGCAAATCTGGTTTATCACATAGCAAAGAGGCTATTGAAGCATCAATCTCCTTCATGTTTTATAGATTGAAATTTTCTTTTTAATGTTTATATTTCTATAATTTCTTGAGGTAAAAGGCAGAATGAGAGAGCTCAAGTAAAAGCCTAAGAGTGGAAAGAGGCAGAGTGATACACTTGAGTGAAAAGCCTGGAGTAATTTCAGATTTCTTTAGGTTGATTCTGTGTCTTGTATCTTGTACCTGTGAGGTACCCCTTTCTTAGTTGGGTGAGCATTAAGAGTGGAGAGTTTGGTATTAGCATAACTAAGTCGAGTTAGGTTAGAACTTGTGTGAGAATTGATTGTGTCAATCTTGTGGAATTGGTGTATGTAATACTTTAACTATAGTGGAAATTTCACCACTGTTGTGGTGGAGACTGGATGTAGGTTGCATTGAACAAGGCAACTGAACCAGGATATATGATGGTGTCAGCTTCTCTCTTCCCTGCTCTATTCTATTTTCTGATATTCTTGAGACAAAAATAAATTGTCTCATAAATTTTTCTCTGCTGAGTTCAAACAGATTCAGATTGAAAGTTTGTTTTCAAAGGGTTATTTCATTAACTTAAAAGAAGGTCATAGATTCAACCCCCTTCTCTAAGCCTTCTACAACCTTCAACCTGAAATTGTCCAAAAACACAAAAACTCATAGTAGAATCCAAACATGTGATTTTAACACTAAAACCTATAAAAACTTAATAAAACTAAACAAAAACTACTAAAAACTATATAAAAGTGATGCCAAAAAGTGTATAAAATATCTGCTCATCACCCATACCTAGCTATTACCAGCTTTTCTTCCCAATACAAAGGAAAGTCGGGCTCATCGTTCTCATCCGAGAAGAAAGATCGGGCATCATCAACAGCTCGGATTTTGAAAAAATAATTCTTAAAATTGTGAAATGATTCGTTGAAAATGGAAAAAACTTTTCTACCCTGAACGGCGCAAAAGGAAAGCCAAGAAAACTTTCCTTTCGAAGACCTGGGTTTGATCAAGACAAAAAGGTGAAGAAGACCTTGAGAGAAGGTCAGACATCGAGCTCCTGACATAGGAGCTGGTAGATTTTCAAAAAAGCCCAGGAGTTTTGGTGAAGCTGGGAGGGAGTAACATTGCAAGTCCAAAGGATATTTGTCTCAAAATCAAAAAAAGGGAGTTTAATACCTAACTTTGTAAACAAGCACTCGTATGCATAAAAAAAGGGGTGTTCCGAATTCTCTAAAGGAGGAAAGAAAATCCTATCCCCAGGATCAGCCACTATTATTTCATAATTCCTTTCATTCTCCTGACTCTCACATAGCCTATGGTGTCTACGGAATACCTCAACATATTCTTTATCGACTATGGGGGCAACAGAAAGGACAGAAGAATCTACCCAAGTTAAAAGGGAAGGAGGGATTTTTGTCGACATGTCATGAATAACAGACCGAGACACAAAAGCTACACCTACAAATACAAAGTAAACAAGTCATCACTAAAGAGCTTGGACACCAATAAAAGAAATCGGGCAAAAGAAACCAAATACAAAACATGATTTGAAAACATCTTTTCAAAACCAACAAAAATGGAATCTCTCCTGCGCCAACAGCAGCAACATCATTGGGGGCAACACAAACACATTCAACAGTCACAAACGACTACAGTCCCTCAAAACTTCAGAAACGCGGTTCAAACGACAAAACTATTTAAAACTATTTCGAAAAAGTTTTGTGACTGGTAAAAGGAAATCCGAAACTCTTATTATCAATAAACATTCCCAATTATTTTCAAATACCATTCAGAATAGTCTCGTGGTACACAAAAACAGCCAAGACTACAAACAAAAGCTCATAAAAACACCAACCTTGATGAAATTTAAAGAATGGAAGGGTACGTCAAACAGCAAAGTCACGGACGATCCTCTTCACCAAGAATTCTTACAAATCAAGACACAAAAAATCTTGAAAAAACCAAAAGTGGTTGTAAAATAAACAAAGAAAGGAAATGCGGGAGTCTTCACAACGAAGGGAGCAAAGGAAGCGTTTCAAAAATAAGAAAAGGAGAAGGGGAAGAGCGCAAAGCATTTTATAAAAGAGAAGGGGAAAAATAGTCATCTCACACTGCTCTTTGAAGACGTGTGTGGATCCCAAGGAACCTGCTGCGTAATATTCGCCCCTCATTCAAAGAAGCAACATTCAAAATTTCAAAACACATCGAGTACCCGACCTCTTGAAGGTAGTGTACCCGACGTCGTACTGAAGCCATAAAATGCTTGAACCCGACCTCATAAAAGCTCGGACTTAAGTACGGACACTGTTCATATCCTGGACTAAAACATAAAAGGCACGCCCAATAAGAATGAAAGGCCCACCTAAGAGGGTAGCCTCTACCGCATACCCCACCTCTTTAAAGAGGTCAGACACGATGAGAGGAACCAGCTTATACTTATCCAAATAAGTAACTGCCTCCCCAAATCTCTCCAACTATCTCTATCTTCCCTGAAAGATAGAACCTAATAAACTCACACAATTAAGGGAACGGTTACCCATAAATAAAAGTGGAACTACTTCAACAAAGGTGGTCAAACAACTCTACTATAAATACATTGACATCCCTCAGGCATATACACGTTCTAATCTACTAAAAACCTGTCTAAAGCCCTTGTTAACTTAAGCATCGAAGTCTCTTGTAGGTACCACCCCCACCTCCTCACGAAGAACTCAGACGGTGGCACCTCAATGCTGGGACAAGTCGGATGCCGCCTCAGAAGGAGTTTGGGCCTCACACTCAAGCCTAAATCACCATTTCAAGTAACTCTCGTAACAAAAATAATTAATGTTATTGCACATTTATCATTTGAAAAAAAATCGAAGGACAGTGGATTTTTGTAGTCGAAAGAAATTTAATATTTAATAAGAAATAATTATTCAAAAGAATTATAAGCTTGTTGTTACGTAATTAAACAAAAGTAATTTTTAAGTTGATATATTTTAATAAGAGTAAAATATATTTTTTGTCTTGAAGTTTGTTAAAATTTTTTAAAATATTCTAAAGTTTTATTTTGCTTCAATTTTGTCCCTAAAGTTATCGATTTGCTTCAAATATACCCTTGACGGTTAAATGTTCAAAAAATTTATGACCTATCCAACAATAATGCATGACAACTATGTTTGATTTATTTGTATTGACTTGTGAAATTATTGTTAAATTAGTTCTAAATTTTATAAAAAAATCAGTTGTCAAGAGTATATTTAATGCAAATAAAAAATTTTTAAGACAAAATGAAAATAAAATAAAATTTATGAATTTTTTTTAAACATTTTACAAATTTTAAAGACAAAAAATATATTTTATATTTTTTTACTTCATTTTTTTTGGGTGACTATACTATATATACCTTTCTAATGATTGGTGAACTAAATATTTAAATTTATTTATAATACTATATACATTAATTGAATTGCATTTATTATAGAAGACCATAACTCCCGCGAAAAGATCACCTAGAAACTTGTTGCCATAGATAAGATACTTTAAAAATAATAAAAAACAAATATATTTCTCTCTCCCACTCCCACTTTTATATACAGTTATACACACATTTACTATTACCATTATTCAAAATTAAATTCGCACCTAGCTTTCCACCAATCAACAAAAGAATACAACTTTTAATAGCTTAGAGTAATAAACAGCCAGGAGAATTAGGATGCTCAAGAGTTGAAAAGCTGCATCAGATAAGGAGCATATGATTTTTGAGTTTGAGTGGGTTTTGATCGTTGCCGAAGTTCTCAATCGCTAATTACACACCAAAATAATACATCATACTCTCTTGAGTTTAGTCTCTTATTTTTAACATGGTATCAAGAGCATATGTTTCTTTCTCTTTTCATGAAAATTCATTCATAGTTTATTTTTTCCTCCTCCTGCAGTATTTTACTTTCGCTCACTTCTCGACATTTTTCTTCATCATCGGCCATACCATCATCTTCGTCTCACCGTTACGAGTATACGGAGCACAGCCCATCGTTGGAAACTTCTGGATCGGGCTACGAGATCCCTATCCGCTTAACATTTTTCTCTCTCCAAACGCTTACAGAATCATTGGATCTTCGGCAACGATCAACGGTCCAGGAGCTTTACACGTGTCGCACATATGTGACTCCCACCAACCCGCTTCCCAACCTGTGTGTTGCCCGGTCCGACCTACTGGTTCAACCCGCACGTCAAGTCACTCGTCGGTGTGTCTTCCTCCACTCTTTGGTTGCCACGTGTCATCCTTTTGCTGACACGGCTGCTGATGTGGCTGTTGAAGTGTCTGCTGATGTGGCAGTCAGTGGGACCCCTCCTAAGATTTTTTGGTGAGCTCTTTTCGATTTTTTCCTCCGTTTCCTCATTTTTTTTTCTCTGATATTGCAGTTTCCTTCCTTTTTTGTCTCTATAAAAAAATCAAATGTTTTTCAACCAATTCCTATTATCCTCAGTGGCTCAACTATGCTCAATGGGTTGAAGCTATGAGAGGATTTCTTAAAGGGTGCAAATTATGGCGCTTTATGATTGGTGATCTTGTTTATCCTGTTAAGCCAACTGTGACTGACAAATCAAAAGATAGGACTTCCAAATCTAAGGAGGATGTTGAGAAAGACTTTGTGAAAAAATTGGAAGATTGGGATAGTAAAAATCACCAGATTATTACTTGGTTTCGTAACACCTCTACTCTAGGTTTTCATTTACAGTTTGGGTGTTTTGAAACTGTTAAAGATGTATGAGATCGTTTGGCAAAATGTTACATTATTTCTGACCTCTCCCATCAATATCAATTGCTAAAAGAGCTTCATAGCCTTAAGCAAGAATGTGGACAAGCAATTTTTGATTTCTTGCTCAGATAGAAATTATTTGGAATCAGTTGACCTCCTGTGAGCCTATTCTTAAAGATTCAACTAATGCTAAGACATATGAGGACTATCACAACCGTACACATCTCATACAATTCCTTATGGCACTTGCTGATGACTACGAGCCGGTTAGAGCATCTCTCTTCATTAGAATCCCTTGCCTAGTTTTGAAGATATACTTCCTCGTCTTAAGTCTAAGAAACGTGCCTGGGATTGACTCACTCTAAGAGTGAAACTGTCTTTGATGCCACCAACAAAAAGGGTCAATTTTGTCGAAACTGTAACCGTTCTAGGCACCTCTTCTTAGATTGTCCTTCTATTGAATGTCGTAAATGCAAACAAAAAGGTCATATTGGCTCCAATTGTCCAAAACTGTTTGTCATTATTGCAAGCTCTTGGGACACTTGATTAATACCTGTCCTACTTGCCCACCACGTTCAGATCAGAACAAGTATCATTCTCGTCCTAACTACTCTAAGAATTTGCCTTCTTCTACTATTGTTGCTGCTACTACTGAATCCATCAACTCTTCTTCTCTCAACCACCTACCTTCTGTCTTTCCATCTGACATTGAGTCTCTTCTTAAGCAACTTTTCTCCTTTTCTGGTAATACTTTTACTGCTCTTTCCACTCCGCCAGGTAATTATAAATAGTATTTTGATTCTGGTTGCTTTAATCACATGTCTCCTTTGCGTCATCTTTTTTCGTCTTTGTCTACCGCTACAACTGCACCTTCTGTCAATACTACTGATGGTTCCCTCTTGCATGCAACACATAACAGTTTTATTTCACAGTAAAATCTTAATCTTCATTATGCTTATTTTATTCTAAAATTAAATTTTAATCTTATTTCTGTTGGTCAACCTGTTGATCTCAGTTTTGATGTCAATTTTTCTATTTCTGGTTATTGTGTACATGATCATCGGACAAGACAGATCATCGGGACTAAATGTAAGGTCTGTAGATTGTTTGAGCTAGAGAATCTTCATGTTCCTTCTATAACAAATCTTTGTTCTATTTTTTCTCCATATACACTTCACTTGTGGTATCGCTGTCTTATCCACAACTCCTTAAAAAAATTTCATTCTCTTATGTCTACGGATATTTTAGATCAAGTTAATAATGAGTCTTTTGAATGCTTTTCTTGTCAAACTGCAAAACAACCAACTTTATCTTTTTATAATAATTCATCACTTGCTTGCTCTCCTTTTGATCTTATTCACTCTGATGTTTGGAGCCCCGCTCCAACTGCTTCTATGGGAGGGGCTTGATACTTTGAAATATTTATTGATGATTATTCACATTTTACTTGGGCTTATTTGACAAGTAATTGTCATGAGCTACCTCAACTTTACATTAACTTTGCCACTATGATTAAACCTCAGTTTTCCAAGGTCATTAAAATCTTCTGATGCGATAATGTTATGGAATATCATGACTCCAAACTCTTAAATTTTCTCGTTGAACATGGTACTTTGTCTGAGTTTTCTTATCCTGGTACCTCTCAACAAAATAGAAGAGTTGAACGCAAACATCGTCATATTCTCGACTCTGTTCGTGCAATACTTATTTCTTCTTCGTGTCCTGAGCGTACTTGGGGTGAAGTTGTTCTCACTACTGTTCATATTATCAATAGACTCCTTTCTTCGGTCCTTGGTAACACTACTCCTCTTAAGCATCTTTATCATACTCCTCCAAATTATAGGTCTCTTTGTATTTTTGGTTGTATCTGTTTTGTCCTTCTTCAACCTCATGAACATAATAAACTTGAACATCGGGCTCGTATGTGCTATTTTCTTAGTTATGGCTCTGAACACAAGGGTTATCGTTGTTGGGATCCTATCTCTTGATGTATTCATATATCTCGTCATGTTGTATTCTGGGAGCATCACATGTTCTCTAGTTTCTCCTCTTTTGAGTCCATTCTTACTCAGTCACCGTTTTTCACTAACCCCAATATCTTTTTTCTATTGATGATATTACAGGTTCTATCTCATGTCAACCTCTCGAGCCTCCTACTCACTCTTCCACCTTCTCCATTTTTCGATGATTCCAGACCGGACAATACTCATGCTCCCGCTGTCATGCTCCTCCCTCTACTCGTTCTTCTAGGGTAAGAAATCCATCTCCTTATCTTCTTGATTATTATTGCTTTTCTATTATTCTTCGTCACCATGAACCTAAGTCATTCTGAAAAGCCTCCACAAATCCAAATTGGCATCAAGCAATATAGGAAGAAATCTAGGCACTTGAAAATGCACACACTTGGGACTTGGTTAATTCTAATTCTGATCAAGAAGTTGTGGGTAGTAAATAGGTATATAAGATCAAGACTCGCTCTGATGGTTCTATTAACCATTATAAGGCACGATTGGTAGCTCAAGGATGTATGTAAGAGTATGACATTGATTATGAAGAGACTTTTGCTGCTGTTGCTCGTCTCACACTTTTGAGATAAAAGATCTTGGTTCTCTCAGTTATTTTCTTGGCCTTGAAGTCATATCCTCAGATGATAGTATCTATCTCTCTCAAGCTAAGTATGCTTTTGATCTTCTTTCTTGAGCCAGAATTATGGATAGTCGCACTGAGTCTAATCATCTTAAACCTAATGTTCAGTTTACTTCTATGGATGGTATTGCTTTGGAAAATCCTACTCTCATCTATTTGACTGTCAGACGACCAGACATCGCCTATCCAGTTCATGTTCTTAGCCAGTTCTTGTCAACTCCTTGTACTACTCACTATGCGATAGTTCTTTGCATTCTTCGCTACATCAAAGGCACTTTGTTTCATGGCATTCATTTTTCTGCCCATTCATCTTTAACCCTTCAAGTGTACTCAGATGCTGATTGGGCAGGTGATCCCACCAATCATCATTCTACTACTGGTTATTGTTTGTTTCTTAGTGACTCTCTCATTTTCTGGCAAGCCAAGAAGCAAACCTTTACTACTTAATCAAGCACTGAATTTGAATACCGTGCTCTCGCTGACACCACTGCTGAGGTTGTCTTGATTTGTTGGCTTCTCGAAGACTTAGGTGCTCCTCAGTTGTCCCTAACTGATATTTTTTGCAACAACCGCAGTGCTATTCAGATTGTCCATAATGATATTTTTCATGAACGCACCACCACATTGAGATTGATTGTTACTTTGTACGGTAACATCTCCTTATTGATACTGTTCGACTCATAGCTATTCTGACTCTGGATTAGACTGCTGATATTTTCATAAAGACTCACCATCCTACTCATTTTCGGACTCTAGTATCCAAACTCAAGATGGTATCCTTAGCTCCCACTTGAGTTTGAGGGGGGATATTAGAGTATAATTAGGATCAATAAAGATCAGTTAGTATCCATTATATTTATTTAACATATATGTATATTTATTGTAGGATATTACGCTTTTATTGCTTTGATTCTTCTAGCACCTATATATATCCTTGTATATTGTATCATTTATAACACACCAAAATAATACATCATACTTTCTTCAATTTAGTCTCTTGTTTCTAATACTTTATGTTTATAAGAACTTTTTTGTTATTTTTATACAACTATGCTACGTATATACTAAAAATTAACTACCAAATCAATCACCCATAAAAAAATACACATTAAAATATATAATACACATTGAAAATAGATCAAACTACACATGAAAATGGATCAAACTACATATGTATTTATTTATACACAAATACATAGTGACTGATTTTCAGTGTGCACATAGCATTTTTATTTAGTTTAATTATTTTGTTGGTCTCTATAGTTCCATCAAATTTGCAATTAGGTTCCTATACTCTTTTTTTTTAATTGGGTCCCTACACTATTTTTAGTTTTATAATTAGGTCCTTGATCGTGAAAAAATATTAGAATTAACAGAATATTTTTCTGTAAATTAAAAGTACTCACAATTAAGATAGATTTACCTTCTAAAACAAGAAGTTCTCGTCCTGGCGGTATAATATCAACCACTTCACGTCCAATCCAATGCTCTCATTATAATTATTTCGTATTCCTTTTTTTCATATGATTTCTTTTATTATCTAATTAAATTGATCACATATTATTTTGTAGAAATATTTTGTTAATTTTAACATTTTTGACACGAAAATGGCCTAATTACAAAATTAAAAATAATGAAAAAAACTAATTAAAAAAAAGTATAAAAACCTAATTACAAATTTGGTGAAACTATAGAAAATAACAGAATAATTAAACTTTTTTTATTTTTGTATGCTATATATTTATCCACATAATATAAAAATTTTTGATTCATCGCTACCTCGGACCACGGGCTTTTTGTAGGTTGGAAAATGGTTCTCTACAACATTAATTCTTCTTGAAGACAGATGTTTCACATATCCTCTTTTTCGGCTAGGGATGACAATACTACTCGAACTTGCAGATATTTACCTATCCCTATTGATGTGTGGAAAACGATCCAACACAAAACTCACCGGCAAGTGTACCGGGTCGCATCAAGTAATAATAACTCATGTGAGTGAGGTCGATCCCACAAGGATTGAAGGATTGAGCAATTTTAGTTTAGTGGTTGATTTAGTCAAGCAAACAGAAGTTGATTTGAGTGAATTTGTGTTCAACAAGAATTAAATTGCATAGAATGTAAAAGGGAATGGGTAATTTGCAGGAAATTAAAGAGAACAGAAAATAAAAGTGCTGAATCTCAAAGAACAAGAAATTAAATGGCAGAAACTTAGAACGCAAGAAATGTAAATTGCAGAATCTTAAAGTGCAAGAAATATAAATGGCTTAAATTGTAAATGGGTCAGGGATGTGGGATTGCAAGAATTAAACAAAAGAACAGTAAATCTCAACGCATAGAAGAATAGAATATGACTTGAATTGAACTGGATCTAAAATGGAAACGTAAATGAATTTGAAAAGCATTCAACAGAGAAAATAAAATGATGACTCCAGATCTCAGGACCCAAGAGACTAGATAACTAAGTCTAGATCTCAATGCCTTCCTAGATCCAAATTTAGAATTCAATTGCAAGAAAAGTAAAGATCCAGCAGTAGAAGAAAAGAAGTGAAATCGCAAATTCTCAATGATGCAGTAAATCAAAACAGAGAGATCTCAAGGTGAGATTGAAACAGAATTCCTTCAATTCTCAACACTCAAGACTCAGACAAAGTGTGTAGAAAAGAAAACAAAAACAACCCAGAGGAAGAGAATTCAATTCTCCTTCCCCAAAACTCAGAATCTCCAAACAGCTCAAAACCCAAAAGCTCTCTACTATGAATACTATGAAAATTCTTAAAGAAAACTCTAAAAAGAAAAAGCTCCCTTAAAACTTCAAATCCTAAGCTATTTATACACTTTCTTCAAATGATCATTAAGCCTTAAATTGGGCCTTTAGTCTTGATGGAAATGGGTTGATAATAGCCTCCGTTGATTGTTCTTGGTGTTGGGAAGAAATCCATTTGTGAACCGGGCCATGAACCATTCACGTTTGAGTCAACGTTTGAGGCAAACGTTGACTCAAACGTCCCTTGTGTGAGGCATTATGCAGATAGCCCATTTGCTGTCATCCACGTTTGAGCCAACGTTTGAGGTCAAACGTGAGCTCAAACGTGGTTCTTCCCAGGCTCCCTTTTTGGGGTGCTACTTTGTCCGCTTGTCAACGTTGCCAATTTTATGCCCACTATAGACTATTATATATGGTTAGAAAGCTCTAAATGTCAGCTTTCTAACCCAATTGGAATCACCTCAATTGGACATCTACAACTCAAGTTATGCTTCTTTGAAGAGGATAGGGTAGCTGGCTTTGGTGTGCAACGTTTGAGGCGACGTTTGCCTCAAACGTGGACGAAAACGTCAGGTTTTGAAGGCTCAAACACATTGTCCACCCCATACTATTATATATTATTGAAAAGCCCTGAATGTCTACTTTCCAATGCCGTTGGAAGCACATCATTTGGAGCTCCACAGCTCGAGTTATACTCCGTCGAAGGTGCAGAGGTCAGTTGGCCTCACTGCAGGTTGCCACCATGTTCGTTTATGCACATTTCAGGGCAGTTTTCTCCCTCAATTTTAGTGTCCACCATGCAGTGCCATATATGCTTGGAAAGCTCTTGATTCCTACTTTCCATTTCTTTTTGAATCACCTTATTTGGAGCTCTGTAGCTCAAGTTATTCTTGTTGGAAGTATACCCCTTCAGGCTGTGAGGAGCAACGTTTGACCTCAAGTTTGAGGCAAACGTTGGCTCAAACGTTGCCATGCCCAGGAGTGCTCTTTTTCATTCTTTTTGGCTGCAACGTTTGACCTCACGTTTGAGGCAAATGTTGGCGCAAACGTTGCCTTCCCCTGCTTCTTTTTCAGCCAACGTTTGCCTCAACGTTTGAGGCAAACGTTGGCGCAAACGTTGGCTTTTATCCAGGGTGTTCTTCATCTTCTTCTCACGTTTGAGTTAACGTTTGAGGCAAATGCTAGCTCAAACGTGAATCCCTCTTTTCAAGCCCATTCTTGCAACCTTCCTCCAAGCTTTATTCCACCTATCATCAATCAACAATTGCATCAAAGCTATGCCATAATTATGAGAGTTATTCTTCTTCTTGTCATATGAGCAATTATGGCACAAAAACTCATGAAAATGCATCAATTTATCCATGGTTGATTGAATCAAAGGAAACATGAAATTCAATCCAATTGACTTACTTATGGCTTAAGAAAGTGCATAAAACCTATTGAAAACAAAGGAAAAAGTCTAGTGAAACTAGGCTAAGATGACCTGTCATCACAACACCAAACTTAAATCTTGCTTGTCCCCAAGCAAGCAGTAAAACATAAGGAAAATTACTAGAAGCAGAGAAGTGTATAAGCCTTTTATTGGAAGACATTGAATACTGGTAAATGGGGTTTTTATGCATGGTATCTTAGGGATTTTTATTCTGGGGCTGAGACATCAACATTCCTCTGGATCCTTACTTGAATTACAAAAAAAAATGAGACTTGTTATTGCTTGGGATTTTTTTTTTTGACTGAGGCTTAATGCTATGTGATAAGGCAGCTTTTTAAAGCAAGCTTTCAGCCAGCATTCCCGCCCCAGTTGGTTCAAGATGCTAGGTGTTGAAACACCCCTATGGGCTTACTTGCTCAAGCCTCTCCTTAGCACACACACATCACAGGCATTTAGCTTGTTTTGTTCATCTCTGTTTGTTCTTTGGAAATTGATGCCCAGCACCTCTTTGGGTTACTAAATGCTTTGTCTCAAAGTAGCTCTTAATGGTGGACTTTTGGTTGGCAATCCCGGGTTAGTTAACCCAAGTTGCCGGGTGATGAAGCACCCCTTAGAACCTAGTTATCCAAGCTTATCTTTGTACAAAAAGCATCACAGGCATATATCCAAATCTCAAGCTATTGATGCCCAGCCTTGTTTATTTCTTTTTGCTTATTTTTCTTGCATTTTCTTTCTTTTATTTTGGACCTTTTTCTTTTGTCAAGTCTCATGAAATGTAACTAAAGTTCATATCACAAAGTCATGCCAACATTCAGCCTTATTCATTAATCAACTAATGAACCAGCACATACCACCACATAACCTCATCTTGTCTCATATCATACTAGACTTTTACTCTTTCTCTATTTCACAGTTATTTCTCTTTTATTCAAGCATGAGGAACAAAGCATATAATTCAAATGGATGAAAGTGAATCAAGCACTTAAACTAGCAAGCCAAAACAACATGAAAAGAAACAAACAGTAAATAAATCTAATAGAACACTAATCAACAGGGGACATTTGCACTTTCAAATAGCATAATTGAGCTAAAGTTAGTGAGAGAACAATACAACTTCTTGGAGTCCATTTGTTTTCTCTGTGTCATCATCATTGTTGGATTCCATGTCCTTCCTTTGTCTACGATGATGTATCTTTTCCTCCAAGAGATTGAATGACTTCCTACAAAAGATATTGAAAGTTGCTTGTTCCCCAAGCACTTGAGACACAGTTAACATGCATGTATGCTTGTGTTTCTCTTATCCTAAGTTGGTGTGGGAACACCAAATTTAGTTCCTTGCCTACTTCTATATGCAGCAGAATAAATACATGCATGAAACATCAAGTACTTTTATTAAGAAAGTGGACTATGAACTAGAAAATGGCTGTAAACTAGAGAACAAACTATGACAATCATTAAGTAGTTTTTTTCTGATTGTTTGGAGCCGATACTGGTCATGCTAAGGGTGCAATGTGTTCTTAATAAAATTTTTTTGGTGGAACACCAAACTTAGCATCCAACATTCACCCCTAATTATTTTGGTGTGCAACACCAAACTTAGCTCCTTGCAATACAGAGAAATCTACTTAACTTCTTTATTGAAATAACTAAGAAAGAAAAACTACTGACTTATGGCTATGGCTGATGACTTTCTTCCTCTTCTTCCAGTTTGTTAAGAGGAATGACCTCAAGGGAGGAGAAGATTCAGCTAGTGTCCCCTTTCTTGGTTTCCTCTCAGCAAGCTTTCTTTTGTACATGGCTTGATTGAGCTTGCTTGCTAATGGTCCAGGGGTTGGATTGCTTGTGGTTGACCCTTTTTTCTTCATGAATATTATCCTTGGTAGCTTGGTCACAATCCTCTTCTTGGTGCTTTTGTTAATTGTCTTCACTTCCTTGAATCCAAGTCTTGGTGGTTGTGTGATTGTTGGAGTCTTCTTTTCATCAAGAGTTCCTTGCAATAGTGGTTCAATGAGCTCTTCCTCTGTGTACTTCTCTGCTTCACTTGAGTGTGACTTCTCTTGAGTGTCTTCCTCACTTTCTTGTTCTTCCACTTCCTTTTTAACACTCAACATTTGTTTTAATAGCTCTTTCATGGAGGAAGTTTGTTGATCTTCCCAAGATTTCTTCATCTCCTCTTCATATTTTTCGATCACAGATTCAAGGGAAGTTTGTGAGGGTTGTGAACGTTCATGTTCCCTTGTCACCTCAAGTGTAGTTTCATTTTCAACCACCTCATTCTTCATTGAAAGTTTGCTTGATATAGGGACCTCTTCATCTTGCTTTTCCACTTCCTCACCCAAAAATTGGTCTTCATCCTCTCTGTTTGGTGGTTTTAAGTTCCTCCTTGTTTGCTCTAAGGGGCCATTCATCTTCTTGAGGATGATTTCTTTCTAGGATTGGGGTTGTGTGTATCTTTCCATGAGTTTTCTATGTATTTCAATGGCTTGAAGGTAATCCTCATCTGCTGGTTCAAGAGATGAAGGTCGAGAGTAATTTTGGTGACGTGGATGTGTTGTGGTGAAGTTGTGTTGAGGGGTGTGGAATGAGTTGTGTGATTGATGGGATGACTTGTATGGATTTTGGAGGAAACTTTGTGTTGAGGCATAATCAAGTGATGAAGAATTTTCAAATGAGAAACTGGGACGTGAGGGTGGATGCTCTTTCATTCCTTGGTGATACTCCCATCCACCATGAGGATAATAATATGAATCATTTTGTGGTGGTGGTTGGTATCCCATATGATTCTCCTGCTCATCTTGTGTCTCTGAAGCAAATCTCCATGGATTGGAGTGCCTATAATTTGTATTTTCTTGGTGATATTCCCAGCCACCATTAGAGATTGGTGATGGTGGGTAATATCCCATAAAATTTGTGTGATCATAAGATGAGTTGAACTCCATTTGAATTTTGGAAAATACAACACCATTGAAATTTGAAATTACTCATATCAAAGATGAGAATTTCTTAGTGAGGCAAAAACTCAAACACCTTGGTTTCAATCTAAAACAGAAAATAAAGAAAATGCTTGATCTAGACCACCACCTCACTTAATCATTGTCAATCTAATCAATCCCCGGCAACGGCGCCAAAAACTTGATGTGTGGAAAACGATCCAACACAAAACTCACCGGGAAGTGTACCGGGTCGCATCAAGTAATAATAACTCACGTGAGTGAGGTCGATCCGACAAGGATTGAAGGATTGAGCAATTTTAGTTTAGTGGTTGATTTAGTCAAGCAAACAGAATTTGATTTGAGTGAATTTATGTTCAACAAGAATTAAATTGCATAGAATGTAAAAGGGAATGGGTAATTTGCAGGAAATTAAAGAGAACAGAAAATAAAAGTGCTGAATCTCAAAGAACAAGAAATTAAATGGCAGAAACTTAGAATGCAAGAAATGTAAATTGCAGAATCTTAAAGTGCAAGAAATGTAAATGGCTTGAATTGTAAATGGGTCAGGGATGTGGGATTGCAAGAATTAAACAAAAGAACAGTAAATCTCAACACATAGAAGAATAGAATATGACTTGAATTGAACTGGATCTAAAATGGAAACGTAAATGAATTTGAAAAGCATTCAACAGAGAAAATAAAATGATGACTCCAGATCTCAGGACCCAAGAGACTAGATAACCAAGTCTAGATCTCAATGCCTTCCTAGATCCAAATTTAGAATTCAATTGCAAGAAAAGTAAAGATCCAGCAGTAGAAGAAAAGAAGTGAAATCGCAAATTCTCAATGATGCAGTAAATCAAAACAGAGAGATCTCAAGGTGAGATTGAAACAGAATTCCTTCAATTCTCAACACTGAAGACTCAGACAAAGTGTGTAGAAAAGAAAACAAAAACAACCCAGAGGAAGAGAATTCAATTCTCCTTCCCCGAGACTCAGAATCTCCAAACAGCTCAAAACCCAAAAGCTCTCTACTATGAATACTATGAAAATTCTTAAAGAAAACTCTAAAAAGAAAAAGCTCCCTTAAAACTTCAAATCCTAAGCTATTTATACACTTTCTTCAAATGATCATTAAGCCTTGAATTGGGCCTTTAGTCTTGATGGAATTGGGTTGATAATAGCCTCCGTTGATTGTTCTTGGTATTGGGAAGAAATCCATTTGTGAACCGGGCCATGAACCATTCACGTTTGAGTCAACGTTTGAGGCAAACGTTGACTCAAACATCCCTTGTGTGAGGCATTATGCAGATATCCCATTTGCTGTCATCCACGTTTGAGCCAACGTTTGAGGTCAAACGTGAGGTCAAACGTGGTTCTTCCCAGGCTCCCTTTTTGGGGTGCTACTTTGTCCGCTTGTCAACGTTGCCAATTTTATGCCCACTATAAACTATTATATATGATTAGAAAGCTCTGAATGTCAGCTTTCTAACCCAATTGGAATCACCTCAATTGGACATCTACAACTCAAGTTATGCTTCTTTAAAGAGGATAGGGTAGCTGGCTTTGGTGTGCAACGTTTGAGGCGACGTTTGCCTCAAACGTAGACGAAAACATCAGGTTCTGGAGGCTTAAACACATTGTCCACCCCATACTATTATATATTATTGGAAAGCTCTGAATGTCTACTTTCCAATGCCGTTGGAAGCACATCATTTGGAGCTCCACAGCTCGAGTTATACTCCGTCGAAGGTGCAGAGGTCAGTTGGCCTCACTGCAGGTTGCCACCATGTTCGTTTATGCACATTTCGAGACAGTTTTCTCCCTCAATTTTAGTGTCCACCATGCAGTGCCATATATGCTTGGAAAGCTCTTGATTCCTACTTTCCATTGCTATTTGAATCACGTCATTTGGAGCTCTGTAGCTCAAGTTATTCTTATTGGAAGTATACCCCTTCAGGCTGTGAGGAGCAACGTTTGACCTCAAGTTTGAGGCAAACGTTGGCTCAAACGTTGCCATGCCCAGGAGTGCTCTTTTTCATTCTTTTTGGTGCCAACGTTTGACCTCATGTTTGAGGCAAATGTTGGCGCAAACATTGCCTTCCCCTGCTTCTTTTTCAGCCAACGTTTGCCTTAACGTTTGAGGCAAACATTGGCGCAAACGTTGGCTTTTCTCCAGGGTGTTCTTCATCTGCTTCTCACGTTTGAGTTAACGTTTGAGGCAAATGCTAGCTCAAACGTGAATCCCTCTTTTCAAGCCCATTCTTGCAACCTTCCTCCAAGCTTTATTCCACCTATCATCAATCAACAATTGCATCAAAGCTATGCCATAATTATGAGAGTTATTCTTCTTCTTGTCATATGAGCAATTATGGCACAAAAACTCATGAAAATGCATCAATTTATCCATGGTTGATTGAATCAAAGGAAACATGAAATTCAATCCAATTGACTTACTTATGGCTTAAGAAAGTGCATAAAACCTATTGAAAACAAAGGAAAAAGGCTAGTGAAACTAGGCTAAGATGACTTGTCATCACCTATTCGGCGAGTAATTACTCGCCCCGCTTTAGCGAGACGGGGTCTTGTGTGGGACAAAGTCGGATTTAAGTAATACCTACTACTATCTACCACGGTATATATAATATATGTAAAATAATTAGTAAAATAATTAATATTATTGCGTTATATTTAAGTTTTTATTTTAATTTATATTATATATGTGATGATGATTATATAAATTTTAAAATTTAATTTTATTTGTTAGATTTTAATATTTATAGGAGCATGTAAGAGCAGGATAAATACTCCACAAAAACAGATTAAGATTTAACATTTTATTACTTATGAATAAAAATGAGACAAATTCTATATAAATTATTATAAAAAAAACGAAATCAGATAAAACAAAAATATGTCCCATTGCCATCCCTACTTTCGATTTTTGGCCGCAAGTGTTTTAAATAATTGTTAATCACTCTCGTCATTTATATTGGTGTATTACACTTTCAAAATTAATTTCCTACATAAATCTCACTATAGATGTAAGAATAAAAAGTGTACATCAACAGAACAATAAGACCTAATGAAAAAGTTACACCCACTCCTGAAACAGTTTGTAGTTATCACCATAACAATTCTTCATATTTTTATATATAAATATTGATCAGGACCGTTACAAGATCGGCATTACAGACCATAACTCGGCAATTTACGTTATTAATCGGCGTTACAGTTACTAATCGGCAATCAATGTCATTTATTAAAAAGTGACGTTACAAATCAGCTTAACGGACTGCTTCACAAATATGAAACGTCCAACCTGACGTTCACCCTTATTATTGCTCTTTAATACAGGCAATAAAGCAGGAACATAACCGATTTATACATTATCACCTATAAAAAGGTATGATCTTCTATTCTAAAGGAGACATTGAATTCTCAATACTGACTTAAGCTTCGGAGTGCCTTTGCAGGTACACTCCCCCCTGTTTCTTGCTCAAAGCTCTGCGCGATTGGACATCCTCTTGGAGTAAAGCTCGGATTACCACAAACCTCAAAGGTCGGCACCGAAGATAACAACTCAGCGTCGATTTCTAGAAGCTGAGCTTTCCCTCCAGGTATCCATACAAGAACAATTGGCGCCCACCGTGGGGCCGAAAATATAAACCTCTCCATATATCATCGGCCTCGAGGTTCCCGTTTGAAGTCATGGCTGAACAACCTCCACCACACCATCTGAATTGCTCCGGATGGTGACCGAGTTGCGGCAAGCCATGGCTGAGGAGAACCAAAGAATGGCAAATCAAATTGCCAACTTGAATAACACTCGAACCGAAAACAACAATGACCGACAAGAACGGACAGAAGAAGCCGAGCAGCAGTCAGGGCCAACACATGTCTCAGACACTGCTCGACAAGAAGAGGAACAACCCAAACATAATGAGGAAGCTCAGAAAGACATAGAAAATGGCGATCAGGAGAGCTCCCCTGGACCATTCACGGCGGAGGTGATGAACTTCGTGCTACCCTGAAGGTTTACTTTGCCGACCACCCTAACTCCCTATGATGGGTTAGGTGATCCGAAGAAATACATCAAGAAATTCACCTCCATAATGATAGTAAACAGTACATTTGATAAAGTTTTATGTCGTTATTTTCCATCTTACTTAGATGGTCCTGCACTTGATTGGTTTTGTTCTTTGCCTGCAGGATCTATTTCTCGATTTCGAGACATATCAAAGCCCTTTGAGGAGCACTTCGCTGGATCAGCCATCTACCTACATGACTCCGATTACCTGAACACAGTTAAGCAAGGCCAGGATGAAAGCCTCAAGGACTACATAACACGCTTCACAAAGATAGCCATAAGTATACCCGACCTCCACCCGAGGTGGAACTACACGCCATAAAAAGCGGACTACGACCAGGAAAATTCCAGGAAACTATTGCTGTGGCCAAACCAAAAACTATGGCCGAGTTCCGTGAAAAAGCTAAAGGACAAATCGACATCGAAGAACTCTGACAAGCTCGGAAAGTAGAAAAGCCTCACTATAGAGACAACGACAAAACACGGGACAGCAAAAAGAATTTCAAACCAATTCCACGATATGAGACCTACACCAAGTTCAACACCAAGCGCGATGATATCATCAAGGAGATCTTGAATTCGAAATTAATCAAGCCACCAAGAAAAGCTGGCAGTTACCCAGATTAAAAGGGCACCGACCGATCAAAATACTGCTCCTTCTACTAGAAGCACGGACACAATACCGACGACTGCGTCATCGCCAAAGACCTACTGGAGCGACTAGCTCGGCAGGGTCACCTAGACAAATACATCAGCGGCCACATGCAGCGGCAAGCACCTCCTTCAGGAGACCAAAGCTCAGTTACACAACATGGCCGAGATAGAGACCGACCGAACAATAGCCATCCCGAACCACCAACACATACAATTAACTATATTTCCGAAGGTTTTGCAGGTGGAGGAACCACAAGCTCGGCAAGAAAGAAATCTTACCGAGCTATACTTTCCATCAACGTCGATCAAAGTCAACAGCAGCCGCTGTCGCCATCTCCATAGATAACATTCCAGACAGCCGATCATGACAATAGTGTAGCAAATCTGGATGATCCCGTCGTAATCTCCCTACAGCTCGGAGATCTCCTAGTAAAAAAGGTGTTGCTCGACCCAGGCAGCTGCACCGACGTTCTCTTTTACTCAACATTCCAGAAAATGAAACTGAGCAATAACGTCATCCAACCTTCCACTGGTGACTTGGTAGGATTCTCAGGTGAGCGAGTCCCGGTTATGGGCTCTGTGTGGTTACAAACCACACTCGGTAAGTTTCCCTCGTCAAAAACATCAGACATTCAATACTTAGTTGTTGATTACTTCAGTCCCTATAATTTAATACTAGGCCTACCTTTCTTAAATAGGTTCGGTGCTATAGTATCTACAATTCATCTTTGTGTTAAGTTCCCTTTGCAGGACAACACAATTGCAACCATTCACAGTGATGCCCGAGAAGCCAGGGAGTGCTACAACAATAGTCTCAAAAGACCTAACCATAACACAAAAGCCCAGGTTCACAATATCGGCAACAAGAATGACTAACACATGCTGGCCGACCTTGATCCCAAAGCGGGAACACTAGAAAGGCCAACCCCAACAGAAGACCTAGATAAAATCTATTTCACAGAAAACACGGACAAATTCACATACGTCGGCTCAACATTGTCCTCAGAAGAAAAATCATCGTTCCGAGCATTCTTACAGCAAAATACCGACCTGTTTGCTTGGACCCCAACTGATATGCCAGGCATCGATCCATCCATCATATCACACAAGTTACCGTTAAATCCATCTGTCCGACCTATAGCACAGAAAAAGAGAAATCTCGGCCACGACCGAAAACAGGCTTCCCAAGAAGAAACCAAGAAGCTCATCAACGCGGGCTTCATCTGAGAAATTAGATTCACAACATGGCTGGCGAACGTCGTCATGGTTAAAAAACATAACGGTAAATGGCGCATGTGTGTTGATTTTACCGATCTCAACAAAGCATGCCCCAAGATTTCTACCCTTTGTCCTCTATTGATTATTTAGTTGATAATGCCTCTAGTTTTGAAAAACTCAGCTTTATGGATGCATATTCTGGTTATAACCAGATCCAAATGCATCCATCCGATCAAAATAAGACAGCCTTTATTACTAAATATGGAAACTATTGTTATAAAGTCATGCCATTTGGCCTTAAGAATGCAGGTGCAACATATCAACGTCTAATGGACAAAATCTTCGCCAAACAAATCGGCAGAAACATTGAGGTTTACGTCGACAATATGGTCGCCAAGACAAAGATCGGCAAAAATCACCTTGATGACCTCACAGAAATCTTCGGACAGCTAAGAAAATACAACATGCGGTTAAATCCCGAAAAGTGTGCATTTGGTGTTCAAAGTGGTAAATTCCTCGGCTTCATGCTCACTAGCCGAGGTATTGAGGCAAATCCAAAAAAATGCCGAGCTATTTTAGACATGACAAGTCCACACACCATCAAGGAAGTCCAACGGTTAATAGGGAGACTTGCTGCACTTTCTAGATTTTTACCTTGCCTAGCTTCTAAATCCTCATGTTTTTTCCAGACTTTAAAAAACAAAAAAGCTTTCCAATGGACTAATGAATGCGAACAAGCATTTACAACTATCAAAGATACTCTTTCAAAACCACCAATTTTACAAACCCCCTACAAGGGGAGCCATTATTCTTATATTTATCTGTCACTAACTGGGCTATAAGCTCCGCCCTTGTCGCAGAAAGATAAAAGAAACAATTCCCGATCTATTTTACCAGCAAAACCTTACAGAATGCCGAGCTTCGATACCCGAGCATTGAGAAACTAGCCCTCGCTCTTGTCTTCTCAGCCAGGAGACTCCGACCATACTTTTAGAGCCATGAAATCCATGTTCAAACAGATAAACATTTGCGGCAAGTCCTGCAGAAACCTGAGCTGGCTGGCCGACTAGTAAAATGGTCGGTGGAGCTATCCGAATTTGATATCAAGTACGAAGGCCGAGCATCCATCAAATCCCAGTTTTTGGCCGACTTTATTGCCGAATTCTCAGTACCGAGTACAACTGAAGACTACATCGAATGGTCTTTATACGTCGACGGGTCCTCCAACCCACAGGAGTGTGGCGCAGGTATCATACTTGACGATGGCCACGGCAACATCATCGAACACTCCCTTAACTTCTCATTTAAAGCAAGAAACAATCAAAGTGAGTATGAAGCACTAATTGCTGGCCTCAGACTCGCTGCCGACCTAAACATCACTGAACTTAAGGAAGCATATTGGAGATCCCCATACATACAATATCTCCAAACTGGGATCTTTCCAGCGACGTCGAAAATGCTCGACACTTCCGCCGACAAGCCTCCTTTTTTACAATTTATAATAATTGCCTATATAGACGGGGATTCTCTCGTCCATTGCTTAAATGTCTTTGCAGAAAAGAAGCCGAGCTTGCACTTGCTGAGGCACATGAAGGGATCTGTGGAACACACCTCGGAGCCTGAAGTCTGTATTCAAAAATCCTCAGAGCTGGATTATATTGGCTGACAATATGATAGGATTGTCAAGCAAAAGTTAAAAGTTGTAACAATTGCCAAAAACACAGTCCGATTACACATCTCCCAGCTGAACTCCTACACTGTTCCGAGGTTAGTTGGCCGTTCAACCAATGGAGCATTGATATCCTCAGACCTTTCCCCACAGCAGCAGGACAGGTAAAATTCTTTGTGGTAGCAATTGATTATTTTTCCAAATGGATAGAAGCACAACCTCTAGCCAAGATTACATCACAACAAATGCTTTCCTTTGTTTGGAAATATAATATTTGTCGATTCGGCATTCCTCGGCACATTATCACAGATAATGGTTGCCAGTTTGCCGATCGAAAATTCACATCTTTTTTGCAGAACTTGAAAATCAAACAACACTTCTCATCAGTAGAGCACCCACAAACAAATGGATTAGCTGAAGCCACAAATAAAGTAATACTACATGCTCTAAGAAAGAAACTGGATGATGCAAAAGGCCTCTGGGCCGAGCTTATCCCAGATATCATATGGGGATACAATACAACAATTCACTCAACCACAAAGGAGACACCCTTCCGTTTAGTCTACGGTTCAGACGCAATGATACCAGTGGAGATCTCCCAATCCTCACTATGCACTGAATTGGCCAACCAAACTACACAAGACATAGCTCGGCAATCCGAGCTTGACCTCATTGAAGAACTCAGATCGTCCACAACAGTCAAACATTTAGCCATGCAACAGCACATTGTCTGAAGATATAACCAGAGACTTCATCCAAAATCATTCCGTGTAAATGACCTTGTGCTTAGGAAAACAGAACAAACTAGGAAACCATCATCACATGGCAAACTAGCAGCTAATTGGGACGGCCCTTACCGAGTCACTGAAGTAATTGGCAATGGAGCCTACAGACTACAAATCCTAGAGGGTAAAAATCTCCCTAACACTTGGAATGTATCTTCCTTAAAGTTATATTACAGTTAATACCAGGGACAGGCCAGTACTCTTTTTCCTACTACCAAGATTTTTCCCACAAAGGTTTTGCTTGGAGAGGTTTTAACGAGGCTAGCCTACCTGGGCCTTTGAAATCAAGGGTTCTTTAATAAAAAAATTTCTTATTTTATCAAATCATTCTTTTCTTCATTTCATAGTTCCACTTTATCTATAAAAATATAATGTCGACCTTTACTATCATTCCAACCATTCAGATACTATCAACACCGATCATCTACTAAAATCCGATCACTCGGATACAATCATTCATTCCAACTACCGACCTTAAAATGGAATCCGATCACTCGGACACAATCAGTCAATCCGACTCCGGACCTTAAAATGGAACCCGACCACTCGGATACAATCAATGAATCCGATTGCCGACCTTAAAACGGGAATTCAATCAGACAAATATCTGACCTAACTCAGAATCCGATCATGTAACATATCCGATTTAACTCGGAATCCGATCATTCAATCAAACAAATGACCGATCTAGCTCGGAACCCAGTCATTTAGAATTTACCAATTAATCCATCAAATATCTGACCTTAGTCAAAATCAAAACACTATGGTACTATCATAACCAATTTAATCCAAACCCTACTATTCCGCAAATATTAACAGCCAATCTTAATCACAATCATTGCCGATCACTAAAACATAATTTAGTTATTATCAAACAGAATCCATGCCTATTAATCAGCATCTCAATAAACTCGGCCTGCTCAAACTTCTCATTATGCTTTCCCATCAAAATAATGAAATTTCACCAATTTACCTAAAAAAGGCGTTTGGCTCAAAGCCACAGTATCACATAAATACCCATACATACAATAATATTATCTTATAAACATAACAAGCATAAAAGCATGTAACCAGAAAAACCAAGAGTTGTTTTTCACAAAACAGTAGCAAGAGAATATCACAAAATAAAGTCTACCAACCACAAGCAAAATACAACAGCAGCAAAACAAAACCCCACTAAACATTTTCATCTCCTTTCTCAGTAGCACCATCATCTTCAACCATAACACTATCCTGAACTATTTTTTCGGGATCCATCGCTGAGAAATCCACCCCAGGAGCCAGAAATCTCGCCTTAAGGGAAGCCCTCTCAAATCCTTCAAGGAAGGAATCAAGAATTTCTCCTTGCTTGTTATTCTCCACTTCCTTCAACTGAGCAGTAACCTCAATCATACAAGTGCTAAGAGCAGATAAGTCAGATTCTGTCTTTTTTAAATCTTCAATATGTTTGGCATAACTATCCTTCACCTCTTTCAAATACTTCTCAACCTCAACTAACTTCACCTCCAGCTCTGAAATCTTAGCAGCCTTTATAGCCAACTCTTCCCTCAAACTCGGATCCTCCTTTTTCTCAACAAACTTCCAATGAATTTTTTCACGGCTCCGTCCTAAACTCACCAACCGCAGTCCCACCACCTAAGGATCAAACATTATCACATTAATATTCCACAAAACCAAAACACAAATTCAAACCTTTTACCTCAAGAATATAATCACCTGCATATATTGATCAATCGCCACATCCCCCACCTCTTCCTCCAAAATAAGATCGGACGGGGTCTGGCATACCTCATCAGCAATAATCATGAATGGATAATCTTTTTCCCAGAGCGAAGACCCCTCACTCTGCTCCACAAAATCATGTAACTTCTTCTGGTTATCATAAAACCTCTGAACCTCCTCCATCGGAACATCATCCTTCTCATCATCAGAAACGTCTGACAAATCCACCACATCACCCTTTCTTTTCCTAGCAATAACTTTCCTCCTCCCTGGCTTTGGTTGATCAACCTCGCTGATGACAAGTCATCTTAGCCTAGTTTCACTAGCCTTTTTCTTTTGTTTTCATTTAGTTTTATGCACTTTCTTGCATTATAAATTAGCCATTTGAATTGGAATTGCATGGTTTCCTTAAATCAATCAACCACCTTTTAATTGATACAAAATCATGAGGTTCAAGCCAACTTTAGTTGATAATTAATTGATTTATAAACCTTGTGAATTTTGTGATACTTTGATTGGTTGTTTTGATTACTTGTAGGTGAAGAAAGGAAACAAAAGGTGTGCCAACATTATGGAAGAAGGTTGCAAGAATGGGTTTGAGAAAATGGAATTCACGTTTGAGCTAACGTTTGCCTCAAACGTCAACTCAAACGTGAGTAGCAGTTGAAGAACACCCTGGGAAAAGCCAACGTTTGCGCCAACGTTTGCCTCAAACGTGAGGTCAAACGTTGGCTCCAAAAGAGAAGAGAATTGAAGCTCCTGGAAAGCAACGTTTGAGCCAACGTTTGCCTCAAATGTGAGGTCAAACGTTGGCTCCAAAAGAGAAGAGAATTGAAGCTCCTGGGAAGGCAACGTTTGCGCCAACGTTTGCCTCAAACGTGAGGTCAAACGTTGGCGCCAAAGAGAAGAGAAATGGCATCCCTGGAGGCAGCAACGTTTGAGCCAACGTTTGCCTCAAACGTGAGGTCAAACGTTGGCTCCAAAAAGAAGAAAGTTGGAGCTCCTGGGCACAGCAACGTTTGAGCCAACGTTTGACTCAAACGTGAGGTCAAACGTTGGCACCAAACAGCATGAAGGGGCATACTTCAAACAAGAATAACTTGAGTTGTAGATGTCCAATTGAGGTGATTCCAAGTGGGTTAGAAAGCTGACATTCAGAGCTTTCCAACCATATATAATAGTCTCTATTGGGCACAAAATTGGCAACGCGACAAGAGGACAAAGTAGCCCCCAAGAAGCATACAAGAAGGGAGGTCCACGTTTGAGCTCACGTTTGACCTCAAACGTTGAGCCAAACGTGGAAGACAGCACATGGCCTAGCTACATAATGCCTCACTCAAGTAACGTTTGAGTCAACGTTTGCCTCAAACGTTGGCTCAAACGTGAATGGTTCATGGCCTGGTTCACTAATGGATTTCCTCCCAACACCAAGAGCAATCAACAGAGGCCACTATCAACCCAATTCCATCAAGGCTAAAGGCCCAATTCAAGGCTTAATGACCATTTGAAGAAAGTGTATAAATAGCTTAGGATTTGAAGTTTTTAGGGAGCTTCCCTTTTCATTTTTCAGAATAGCTTTCTTTTCAGTTTTGCTCAGAGTTCACTTTATTTTTCTTAGCATTGTTGTTTAATTCAAGATAATTTGGGAGGAGAATTGATCTCTCTTCTTCCTTGTTCTTGCCCAGTACTCTTTACTTTTCTTGTCTTGGATTTTGGGTGAAGAATTGAAGAAATTCTGTTTCAATCTCACCTTGGGATCTTGCTTGATTTTCTGCTTAATTGAATTTCAGTTTCGGTTCATTGCTTTTCATCTACTTTCTTTGCAATTTACAATTTCCTTTGCAATTGTTCTTGTTGGATCTAGGAAGGCATTGAGATCTAGACTTGGTTTTCTAGTCTCTTAGGTCCTGAGGTCCGAATTTCCCATTTCCCATTCCCTGCTTTGCTCATTTACAATTCTGTTTCTAGATCTGTTTCAATCCAAGTGTTCTTCTATTCCTCTGCTTGTTGCAATTTTACATTTCCTTGTTTTATTTTCTGCAAATCCAATTCCCACTCCCCTTTATAATTCAAGCCATTTACATTCCTTGCACTTTAAGATTCTGCAGTTTACATTTCTTGCGTTCTAAGTTTCTGCCAATTTAATTCCTTGTTCTTTAAGATTCAGCACTTTTATTTTCCGTTCTCTTTAATTTTCTGCAATCTACCCCTCTCCCTTTACTTTTCATGCAATTAAATTTCTGTTAATCACAAATCACTCAACCAACACTTGATTCGCTTGACTAAATCAACCACTAAACTAAAATTGCTCAATCCTTCAATCCCTGTGGGATCGACCTCACTCACGTGAGTTATTATTACTTGATGCGACCCGGTGCACTTGCCGGTGAGTTTTGTGTCGGATCGTTTTCCGCACATCACTCGCCAGCACCAACAACTTTCTCAACTTTGGACGTTGAGCCTTCCTTATCCAAGTTTTTACTTTTCACACGCGCCCTCAGATTCGCCGCAGATACACCAGGATATTTTCCACCTGAAAACAAAGAAAAATAACTTTTCACCAATGTATATCAAAAATTGAATACAGAATTATACCCGAACAAGCTCACCTAAGTAATCTACCACAACCTGCTTATTTTCCTCCCACTTCAACAAATCGAACACTGAGATCAATTCCTTCCGATCAATAGCTTCGATAAGATACTCAATAATACACTCATCCCTAGGCTTGATAAACTCCGGGCCAAGTATATTGTTGGGCTCAGAACACCACTAAATCGGGAACCTCTCCCCCAAATGCTCATCCACATAAAAAGAAAAATCCCCTTCATAACTCCTCACTTTCAGATATATTTCCTTAAATTCCTTAAATGATGACTTATACAACTTAAATATTGCAAACCTCGGCAAACTATTCAAGTGCACCCACCCACCTTTCCACAGACCCTTCGCTTGAAAAAGTGATAAAAATAACTCTATATATGGCATTTCTTTCAAAAAATCCATCAATACCTCAAATGCACGAAGAAAAGCCCACCCATTCGGATGTAACTGAGAAGGAGCACAATTTATCTGCTTCAAAATCTGAAATTCAAAATCACTAAATGGAAGCTTAACTTTCAACTCTTCAAGCACACAACTATACATAAAAAAGTGTTCAAAACCCTCACCCCTATGAAAAACCCTATCACTTTCAGAATAGGGTAGCAGCTCCAGTCGAATTCCAGAACCAGACCTAACAACTTTACTCTTATCCACTTCATCTACAGCTCCCTGATCCAAGAACAATGACACATGACTCCTAACATCCTTATTAACCCAGTCATAAGACCAGTCTATCCTCTCTTTCTTATCCTTCTCAAAACCCATCAATAGCAACAAACAGAAACAGAGGAAGAAGAAACGAAACTTAATGAAGAAGCAAAAACACAAGTTTTTTCACATACCTCTTTTACTCATTTTCTCCCCTTTGGAAACTCCACAACCAACTTTATCTCACTAACTCAAAAAAAGATGTAGATGCTACACTATTGGCATTCCAATAACAGTTACCAATGAGTTACAAAAACCCCTTCAGTAACAAAAACCCACTCAGTCACATCAACCGCCCAAAGAGCAGTCTTGGAAATTGTAACACCCTACCATACAGAGACTTATGCTTAAGTCATAATTCAGAGATGGCAAGGTATTACGACCTCTAAAACAAAAATTTAGTACGTATAGTAGTATGAATAATTGATTATAACAAGGAGCCTTTGTAGAAAAATGGGGTAAACAAAAATCGTAACTCGAACGGGCAACACTCCGATCGACAACGTAACGAACCGGGATAAGCTAACGCGAGATCATATATATAAGGAGTGTCAAAAACGGGAATATCAAGACTCAAAATCCGGCTGCGAAGATAACCGGTCCGAGCATAATAATATATACATATAATAAAATAAGGAAACCCCAAAGGAAACCCAAAGGGACACAAATACATACAACCTATTCTCCAAAATCCCCTCTAGAAGGAGTCATCACAGTTTGTATTATTTAATGGAGATAAAAGTATCTAAACAAGATATATAAACCAAACAGAGTCCCAAGAACAAAGGATCTTCGCTAATCCAGAAGTCTCCAGCATGCCTCAACGAGAAGCCTCGCGTCCTGCATCTGAAAACCACAAAATCCGCATGGGTGAGAACCAGAGGTCCCCAGCACGGTAACAGCTTCCACATATATAATACATAATAATAGAGGAAAGCCGAAGGCAAATCCTAGAACTTCCTCCAGATAATATCAAAGATTATAAACAAGCTAAACCGTAAGTGGCAACTGACTAAAGATTCTTCAGTCTAACTAATACTTTCCTTTCCAATTCCTTCAGACCTCCCAACAACCAGCAGGAGTATAATATAGCAAACACAGTTATATCAGACAAGAGATTTACAAATAGGAACAAATAAGGCATTTAGGCAATTAGCAAGTAATATGCAGTCAAATAGGCAATCTCAAACAATTCATGTAGTATGCTTATGATGCATGCCTGTCCCTAGTGGCTGATGATATCATCTGTCGGTTATAGAGCCAACCCGACAAGTCCTGGTAGCTAACCATTGGACTGTCCCTCTGTCGTGCATCCCCAACTCGAGTTATACTCATCATAAACTTGATCATAATCATGATCCATATCCATCACCCTCACTGGTGAATATTTATCCATCACCATCACTGGTGAATATTTATGGGGGCGAGCTCATCCGGGCCTTTCACAGTGCCCGGCCACACTTACGACATTGGGTTAACAGAGCTTCGAATCTCAACCTGGAGCACATGGTGGCTAGCCATTGCTACTACCCAGGGAAACCCTCATCTCCAATGGTAGAAGTGCAAACCTTCACAATTCAATCAACATTATATATGCATTTATACTTGGCCATAAACATGGCTCCGCCGTAACACGGCAAAAATCTAGCCATCCGGCTCACGGTTAAATCCATAACCAGCCAATTCATTAACAATTACGGCCCTTCGGCCCATGGCACAACAAGCACTTCCACCGCCATTCTCCGCATCTCACATAATCATCTTTGATCCTCAATGATCATTCATTTTTCCCTTGCTTCACTCGCAAGTTACCACATTCACTAGCCCTTTTTCTCATGCTAGGCATATCATAATGATTTAAGACATAAGTGGTGAGATCGGAGGCTTAGAAGTATGAAATTTGGCTTTTAAAACTCAAAAATCAACTTTGGGATGAAAACAGGTCCACGCGTACGCGCACGCGTGGATGGCGCTTTCTCGAAGAACGGCGCGTACGCACCAAGTGCGCCTACGCGCGAGGGGTCATTCTGCTAAAAATTTTCTAAGTTAAAAGCTGCAGAATTTACAGATTCAAACCCCAATCTTCCGACGGACATAACTTCCTCATTTTAAATCGTTTTTCACCCGTTCTTCGAACGGCATGGACATCCCGGATCCAATTTCATTTCTAAACAGATTTGGCACAAATCAGAGATCCGTAGTCCAAGTTATGTCCCGTCAAAGTATGCCCAAAAACCATGTTTTCATACAAAACCACAAGGTGCCATTTTCAAAACAAGCCACTTTCAACTCTTTTCAAAATCAATTAAAACATGCCAATTTCATCCCTTTTCTTTGAAATCAATCAAAGTGTACCAAATTCAACAACAAGCCATCCTCAACTCACGCATTGACATTTTACCAAAATTCTCAAAACTACCTCCAACCATTTTAACACTTCTCAATCAAAAGGCCAAAGGATAAACACAATATTATGTCATACATCCTTCTCATCCCAATTTCTAAAAATATCAATTTTAAATCAACCATCATTATACATAATCATCATACTCACCAACAATATGGCACCACCCATCAATTCAACCTCAATCATTCATCAAGCATATATCACAACATGCATTTCTCATATTTCACACAATCAATGCATCAATATTCATAATCACATATATGAACACATCATATATTTCAACCATTCAACAACACCAACAATTCAATGCCTATCTTAGGGCCTCTAGCCTAAGTATTTCCTACCACATTACATATTAGATACGGGAAACCAAAACCATACCTTAGCCGATTCCCCAAGCTCAACCGGAGCACTTCCAAACCACTTGTCCACAAGCTCTCAAGGTATCAACACCTCCAAGAACAGATTTTATCACACAAAACCCTCTTCCAAGCTTTCCAAAATCACCAATCAAGCTCCAATATTCACATATACACAACCTAAGCCACAATCATCATACCCATACACAACATCTCAATACCCAAACATCATAGAACAACAAATTATACTAGGGTTGAGAATCTTACCAGACCCAAGGTTCAAGGAGACAAGATTAACCTTCTCCTTCAAGAGAGTTGGGTCCTATAACATCAAAGAACCCAAAATCTCAACATTTTTGCTCATGAAACTCGAAATCAAGGGCTGGAATTTCGAACAGTAAAACGTGGCTTACCTCAAGATTAATTGTATGGGTTTTGTAGAGCTCTCCGCGGTGAACGCGTGGCCGCAAACGGAGCGGCAATCGGAGCTCTAGATCAAAAGTTATGGTGGTTTGAAGATCAAGTGAGAGATAGAACTTGAGAGAGTGTTCTTCCCTCCATGGCCTCCATTTCAGCGTGTTTAGTGTCTCAAATGAGGAGAGAGAGTGCTGAAAACTAGGGTTTTGGTTTAGTTTAGTTGGGCCAAGGGCCCACTTTGGGTCCGGTTGGCCCGGTTTGGCCCGTTCGGTCCAATCTTGGTCCGATTTCTATAAAATTGGTACCGAAATTCTCGTCTCAATTTCCTCTATCATATTAAGCCATAAAAATAACATTTTTGGCTTTCTAGAATAAATTCTCATTTATGTGTTAATTAGCCGTTAATTAACCGGATCTTACATTCTACCCACCTAATTGGGAATTTTGCCCACAAAATTCAAATTCAAATTCAATTACCTGAGAATAAGTGCGGATAATCCGTTCGCATCTCCGACTCAAGTTCCCAAGTGTGTTCCTCAACACCGCCTCGACTCCAAGCCACTTTGACTAATGAAACCTCTTTTTCACGCAACCGTTTGATACTAGTATCATCAATTCTGACTGGAGCCACTGGAAGCGTCAAATCTTCTCTTAACTGAACCGATTCGGGTTCTAACACATGGCTAGCATCAGGAGTGTACTTTCGAAGCTGCGACACGTGAAATACGTTGTGCAGGTTTGAAAGATGGGGTGGTAGAGCCACCCGATACGCCACCGGCCCAATCCTCTCCAAGATCTGAAATGGACCAATGTATCAAGGATTCAACTTCTTTGCTTTAATCGCTCTAACTACTCCTGTGGTCGGAGTAACTTTCAGGAAAACATGATCTCCTGCCTCAAATTCTAAGGGCTTCCGCCTTTGATCGGCGTAACTCTTTTGACGACTCTGCGCCGTAAGCATCCTGTCTCGGATTTTCTTAACTTGTTCAGTAGTCTCAGCTATCATTTCCGGCCCCAACAAGCCTTTCTCTCCAGTTTCATACCAACATAGCGGAGATTGACATTTCCTCCCATACAGTGCCTCATACGGAGCCATTCCGATGCTCGCATGGTAACTATTATTGTATGCAAACTCTACTAACGGCATATACCGATCCCAACTCGCCGGTTGGTCCAAAACACAAGCTCTCAACATATCCTCTAGTGTTTGGATCGTCCTCTCGGATTGACCATCTGTTTGAGGATGGTAAGCTGTACTCAAGCTTAATCGGGTTCCAAAAGCTTTCTGAAATGCACCCCAGAACCTCGAAGTGAAACGAGATCTCTATCAGAGATTATAGTAGCAGGTACACCATGGAGTCTCACAATCTCCTTTATGTATAACCGAGCTAGCTCCTCAAGGGTGTAAGTCATCCGAATGGGCAAAAAGTGAGCTGACTTTGTCAGTCGGTCCACAATCACCCAGATAGCATCAAAACCAGTCCTAGTCCTTGGCAATCCCGACACAAAGTCCATTGCAATACTTTCCCACTTCCATTGCGGAATCTCTAAAGGTTGCAACATCCCAGAAGGTCTTTGATGTTCAATCTTTACCTTTTGGCAAGTTAAGCACTTTGAAACATATTCCGCCACATCATTCTTCATACCCGGCCACCAAAACATCGCCTTTAAATCATGGTACATCTTAGTACTCCCCGGGTGAATGGAGAATCCGCTTTTGTGTGCCTCCTTTAAGATATCTTGCCTCAAAGTACCAACATCCGGCACAAGGATCCTACCCTTGAATCTCCATAACCCATCTTTTTCTTCCGACACTCTCCACTGTTTTCCTTGCTCGATAGCCGGTAACACCTTCCATAACGCTTCATCATTTTCATGAGCCTTTAGGAGTTCGGACTTAAAGTCACTTGAGATTTCTAATCGGCTCAAACACAAGGTTCCTGATACTTCTCGAGCACCAATTTTTAGACTCTCGAATCCCTTGAGCAACTTCTCCTCTTGAAGCATCATCCAAGATGCATATAACGACTTTCGACTTAACGCATCCGCCACTACATTTGCCTTTCCCGGATGGTAATTCAACTCAAAGTCGTAGTCATTCAATAATTCCATCCACCTCCTTTGCCTCATATTAAGCTCTTTCTGATCAAAGAGATATTTCAAGCTCTTGTGATCAGAGAAGACTTGGAACTTAACCCCATAGAGATAATGCCTCCACACCTCCAAGGCAAACACAACCACAGCGAGTTCCAAATCGTGCATAGGGTAACTAACTTCATGAGGTCTTAACTGTCGTGAGGCATATGCCACCACATTATGATGCTGCATCAGCACGCATCTTAGACCCTTTAGTGAGGCATCACAGTACACCTCAAAAGGTTCGTTCGGCTCAGGTAACACTAACACAGGTGCAGTGGTCAACTTTTTCTTCAATGTCTGAAAGCTCTCCTCGCACTCAGGAGTCCAAACAAACGGAGTGTCTTTGCGAGTTAACTTTGTCAACGGCAAAGCTAATTGCGAAAAGCCTTTGATGAACCTTCGATAGTAGCCAGCTAAACCCAGAAAACTCCTTATCTCAGTTACTGTGGTTGGTTGCTTCCAATCCATCACAGCTTCTACCTTAGTTGGATCTACGACTATTCCCTTCTTACTCACCACGTGACCCAAAAACTTCACCTCATCCTTCCAAAACTCACACTTAGACAGTTTCGCATAGAGTTTCTTCTCCTTTAAAATCTGCAACACGGTCCTCAAGTGTTCTGCATGCTCTTCTTCAGTTTTGGAGTAAATCAGTATGTCGTCAATGAAGACAACAACGAATTTATCCAGAAACAGACGGAATACTCTATTCATGTAATCCATGAATACTGCAGGAGCGTTCGTCAACCCAAAGGACATTACAGTATACTCGTAATGACCACAACGAGTCCTGAAAGCGGTCTTAGGGATATCCTCACCCCTCACTCTTATCTGGTGATAACCGGATCGCAAATCGATCTTAGAGAAAACCCCAGCTCCTTGTAACTGATCCATGAGATCATCAATCCTTGGCAATGGGTACTTATTCTTTATGGTGACCTTGTTCAGCTGCCTGTAATCCACACAGAGCCGCATATTTCCATCTTTCTTCTTTACCAGTAACACTGGAGCACCCCACGGGGAAACACTTGGTCGGATAAAGTTCTTACCCAACAATTCCTCTAATTGAGACTTTAGCTCGGCCATCTCTAACGGTGACATCCTATAAGAACCACTTGAGATTGGTCCCGTCCCAGGCACCAACTCAATAGCAAACTCGACCTCTCGGTTAGGTGGAAATTCCTCAATATCATCGGGAAACACTTCCGAAAACTCACACACTACCGGAATCTGATCCAACTTTTGATCATCACCCGAAACACCCGCGGTTAACAACAGGATACCCTGACATTCGATTCCAGAACAGTTCACCATCATCGAATTCAAGTAATAATTATTCACCACAACCGGCCCTTCTGTATCCTCCGGCATAAAGTACACCGACTTTGTAGAACAATCAAGCAGGACATGGTTCTCAGATAACCAGTCCAATCCCAAGATAAGATCAAGACCGATCATCGGTAAGCAGATTAAATTATGGACAAAATCACGCTGCTTGAACCTGAACGAAACTTTCGGGCATCCTAGCCTAGTTACCATGGCTTCATGGGTAGCATTATGTACCTTTAGGTCATAACCTAAGGTTACGATCTTCAATCCTAACTCATGGGCTTTCTCAAATGCAATAAATGAATGCGATGCTCCCGAATCAAATAAAGCATTTAAAGTTTGACCAGCCATTTCACAGTTACCTCGAATGAGTGTCTCAGATCCTTCTGCACCCACAGCTGAGGTGGTGAACACCCGACCAGTCTGTTGTGCTTTCCCAGCACCTTGCTTTTGCTTCTCTGGACAACTTGCGGCTTTATGCCCCGCCTTTCCACAATTGTAGCACAAACCCCATCCGGCCTTGCATGGTACTCCCGGATGGTGACTCCCACACCTAGTACAAGCTTGATCATTCTGAGGCTGCTTCCCAAACCTTTTCCCTTGGGAGTAGTTGTTGTTGGGCCTCCTAAAAGAACCTCCCCTCTTGAAAGACAGACCTCTAGGTGCAAAGCTCTTCCCTCGGTTCTGTGGAAATGATCCTTTGTGACTTTCTTTCTCAGCGGCTGCCCTCTTCACACACTCTTCAGCAACCCTACACTTGTTCACCAATTCGGAGAAAGTCCTAATCTCCATTGGCCCCACCGAACCGAAAATATCACTCCGGAGTCCTCCCTCGTACTTAACACACTTCCATTCCTCATATTCCACCGGAGTCCCTTGACACATACGAGAGAATCTGAACAGCTCCTCAAACTTATCAGTATACTCAGATACGGACATAGTACCCTGCTTCAGCTGCAACAATTCAAGCTCCTTGGCCGTCCTAGCAGAAGTCGGAAAGTACTTCTTATAGAACTCTTCTTGGAAGACATCCCAGGTGATATAATCATCACCCTGCTGCAGAAGACGACGGATACCTTGCCACCAATGCGACGCTTCACCTGTGAGCATATAGGTAGCGAACTCGACACGCTGTCCTTCAGGTACCACTTGTGCTTGCAGTGCTCGCTCTATAGCCTGAAACCATGTATCGGCCTCAGTCGGGCTAGTAGTTCCCTTGAACTTAGGTGGATTAACCTTCAAAAAGTTTGCCAGTGTCATCGGGCCCTGAACTCCACCTCCGTCATTACCATGGTTGTTCATCTGTTGACCAAGAGCCTCAGCAGTGGCTTGCATAGCAGCAGCCATATTCTCCAACGCAGTCATAAAGTTCACCGGGTCATTAGGGTTAGTCTCTGGCGCACGAGCATTAGTACGACCTCTCCCACGACCTCTACCGCGTACACGAGGCGCCATCTGGTCCCTATACACACCAAACAATCGATATTAAGTTGATCAGTCTCAATATCGAAAGTCTAGTGCTTCAAAGTCCCAAATGCATGCTCATGAACGTTTATGCCAATTATATCAAGCAGATATACTAGTAGCACATAACACACACACACAGAGAATGCACAGAAGCATAGTCAGTCCATTCCTCAGGCTCTACAGGAACGAACTGCTCTGATACCATAATGTAACACCCTACCATACAGAGACTTATGCTTAAGTCATAATTCAGAGATGGCAAGGTATTACGACCTCTAAAACAAAAATTTAGTACGTATAGTAGTATGAATAATTGATTATAACAAGGAGCCTTTGTAGAAAAATGGGGTAAACAAAAACCGTAACTCGAACGGGCAACACTCCGATCGACAACGTAACGAACCGGGATAAGCTAACGCGAGATCATATATATAAGGAGTGTCAAAAATGGGAATATCAAGACTCAAAATCCGGCTGCGAAGATAACCGGTCCGAGCATAATAATATATACATATAATAAAATAAGGAAACCCCAAAGGAAACCCAAAGGGACACAAATACATACAACCTATTCTCCAAAATCCCCTCTAGAAGGAGTCATCACAGTTTGTATTATTTAATGGAGATAAAAGTATCTAAACAAGATATATAAACCAAACAGAGTCCCAAGAACAAAGGATCTTCGCTAATCCAGAAGTCTCCAGCATGCCTCAACGAGAAGCCTCGCGTCCTGCATCTGAAAACCACAAAATCCGCATGGGTGAGAACCAGAGGTCCCCAGCACGGTAACAGCTTCCACATATATAATACATAATAATAGAGGAAAGCCGAAGGCAAATCCTAGAACTTCCTCCAGATAATATCAAAGATTATAAACAAGCTAAACCGTAAGTGGCAACTGACTAAAGATTCTTCAGTCTAACTAATACTTCCCTTTCCAATTCCTTCAGACCTCCCAACAACCAGCAGGAGTATAATATAGCAAACACAGTTATATCAGACAAGAGATTTACAAATAGGAACAAATAAGGCATTTAGGCAATTAGCAAGTAATATGCAGTCAAATAGGCAATCTCAAACAATTCATGTAGTATGCTTATGATGCATGCCTGTCCCTAGTGGCTGATGATATCATCTGTCGGTTATAGAGCCAACCCGACAAGTCCTGGTAGCTAACCATTGGACTGTCCCTCTGTCGTGCATCCCCAACTCGAGTTATACTCATCATAAACTTGATCATAATCATGATCCATATCCATCACCCTCACTGGTGAATATTTATCCATCACCATCACTGGTGAATATTTATGGGGGCGAGCTCATCCGGGCCTTTCACAGTGCCCGGCCACACTTACGACATTGGGTTAACAGAGCTTCGAGTCTCAACCTGGAGCACATGGTGGCTAGCCATTGCTACTACCCAGGGAAACCCTCATCTCCAATGGTAGAAGTGCAAACCTTCACAATTCAATCAACATTATATATGCATTTATACTTGGCCATAAACATGGCTCCGCCGTAACACGGCAATAATCTAGCCATCCGGCTCACGGTTAAATCCATAACCAGCCAATTCATTAACAATTACGGCCCTTCGGCCCATGGCACAACAAGCACTTCCACCGCCATTCTCCGCATCTCACATAATCATCTTTGATCCTCAATGATCATTCATTTTTCCCTTGCTTCACTCGCAAGTTACCACATTCACTAGCCCTTTTTCTCATGCTAGGCATATCATAATGATTTAAGACATAAGTGGTGAGATCGGAGGCTTAGAAGTATGAAATTTGGCTTTTAAAACTCAAAAATCAACTTTGGGATGAAAACAGGTCCACGCGTACGCGCACGCGTGGATGGCGCTTTCTCGAAGAACGGCGCGTACGCACCAAGTGCGCCTACGCGCGAGGGGTCATTCTGCTAAAAATTTTCTAAGTTAAAAGCTGCAGAATTTACAGATTCAAACCCCAATCTTCCGACGGACATAACTTCCTCATTTTAAATCGTTTTTCACCCGTTCTTCGAACGGCATGGACATCCCGGATCCAATTTCATTTCTAAACAGATTTGGCACAAATCAGAGATCCGTAGTCCAAGTTATGTCCCGTCAAAGTATGCCCAAAAACCATGTTTTCATACAAAACCACAAGGTGCCATTTTCAAAACAAGCCACTTTCAACTCTTTTCAAAATCAATTAAAACATGCCAATTTCATCCCTTTTCTTTGAAATCAATCAAAGTGTACCAAATTCAACAACAAGCCATCCTCAACTCACGCATTGACATTTTACCAAAATTCTCAAAACTACCTCCAACCATTTTAACACTTCTCAATCAAAAGGCCAAAGGATAAACACAATATTATGTCATACATCCTTCTCATCCCAATTTCTAACAATATCAATTTTAAATCAACCATCATTATACATAATCATCATACTCACCAACAATATGGCACCACCCATCAATTCAACCTCAATCATTCATCAAGCATATATCACAACATGCATTTCTCATATTTCACACAATCAAGGCATCAATATTCATAATCACATATATGAACACATCATATATTTCAACCATTCAACAACACCAACAATTCAATGCCTATCTTAGGGCCTCTAGCCTAAGTATTTCCTACCACATTACATATTAGATACGGGAAACCAAAACCATACCTTAGCCGATTCCCCAAGCTCAACCAGAGCACTTCCAAACCACTTGTCCACAAGCTCTCAAGGTATCAACACCTCCAAGAACAGATTTTATCACACAAAACCCTCTTCCAAGCTTTCCAAAATCACCAATCAAGCTCCAATATTCACATATACACAACCTAAGCCACAATCATCATACCCATACACAACATCTCAATACCCAAACATCATAGAACAACAAATTATACTAGGGTTGAGAATCTTACCAGACCCAAGGTCCAAGGAGACAAGATTAACCTTCTCCTTCAAGAGAGTTGGGTCCTATAACATCAAAGAACCCAAAATCTCAACATTTTTGCTCATGAAACTCGAAATCAAGGGCTGGAATTTCGAACAGTAAAACGTGGCTTACCTTAAGATTAATTGTATGGGTTTTGTAGAGCTCTCCGCGGTGAACGCGTGGCCGCAAACGGAGCGGCAATCGGAGCTCTAGATCAAAAGTTATGGTGGTTTGAAGATCAAGTGAGAGATAGAACTTGAGAGAGTGTTCTTCCCTCCATGGCCTCCATTTCAGCGTGTTTAGTGTCTCAAATGAGGAGAGAGAGTACTGAAAACTAGGGTTTTGGTTTAGTTTAGTTGGGCCAAGGGCCCACTTTGGGTCCGGTTGGCCCGGTTTGGCCCGTTCGGTCCAATCTTGGTCCGATTTCTATAAAATTGGTACCGAAATTCTCGTCTCAATTTCCTCTATCATATTAAGCCATAAAAATAACATTTTTGGCTTTCTAGAATAAATTCTCATTTATGGGTTAATTAGCCGTTAATTAACCGGATCTTACAGAAATGATAGCACACTTAATGCCATCATTACTTCTCTCTCTTCATTTAAAAACTGTTTACTTTTTAATATAAATTTTCTTTTATTAACCATTTTTAATAAAACAACTTGAGCTGGGGGCTCCAGGTCCAGCACATTCGCCGACATAATACACTTACACAACTACCGACTTATGCTTCATTTAAAGCTCAACCTGCTTCATTAAAACATACTCTCAGGCTAAGTTTGGGGGCTATGATCAGGACCGTTACAAGATCGGCATTACAAACCATAACTCGGTAATTTACGTTATTAATCGGCATTACAGTTACTAATCGGCAATCAATGTCATTTATTAAAAAGTGACGTTACAAATCAGCTTAACGGACTGCTTCACAAATATGAAACGTCCAACCTGACGTTCACCCTTATTATTGCTCTTTAATACAGGCAATAAAGTAGAAACATAATCGATTTATACATTATCACTTATAAAAAGGTATGATCTTCTATTCTAAAGGAGACATTGAATTTTCAATATTGACTTAAGCTTCGGAGTACCTTTGCAGGTACACTCCCCCTGTTTCTTGCTCAAAACTCTACGCAATTGGACATCCTCTTGGAGTAAAGCTCGGATTACCACAAAGCTCAAAGGTTAGCACTGAAGATAACAACTCGACGTCAATTCCTAGAAGCTGAGCTTTCCCTCCAGGTATCCATACAAGAACAAATATTAATTTTTGAGGCTTATTCTTTATTTTATATATTTTGTAGAAGTTATATTCACTCTTTAGATCTAATAAAAAAAATTGGTATTGATTCTACTTGAATAAATGCTATGATGGTATAAATTATTCTTTTTTAATATTATTAGTATATGAATTTGTGCTCAACACCGAAAAATTTATAAAAGTAAAAAAAAATTTTTATGTTTAAATATTTTAAGAAAAAACACACAAAATAATTACCATTTTAAAATATTTATAAAATTATTATCAAAATCAAAGTTTAACTTAAAAATAGTGAGTAATCATCATTTTACATTTTTTTTAAAAGTAAAATAATTATACATTGTTTTTAATACAGAATTTAAAATAAAATTAAAATATTTATATAAGAATCCTATTTTTTAAAGACTTCTCTATAAATAATATTTGATAATTGAATTTGCAGATATTCCTATGTGTAGGGTGGCAATCAAGCCTAAACCCGCCAAGTCGGCCTGCGTAACCCGCCAAAAAAGGCGGATTGCGCTGAAAAATTAGGACCGCCAAAGAGCGAAAACCCGTCTAACCCGCACCGCTTAAACCGCGGACTTTGGCAAGGCAGGGTGGGCTTCCCCGTCGAGCTTAGTTTTTTTTTTTTTGCAAAAGGGTATTTTTGTAATTTTTTTGCTAAAACCCAACTTTTCCCAACCCAACTTCTCCCAGTATGAAGATGAAAATTGAGTGTCTTGAATCATGTTTATGTTGCTTTGGAGACAATATTTATAATTATGTTTTGGATGAAAACTTGGTTTATAATTATGTTTATTAGATACTTATAATTACAAAGGCTTTAATATTTGTGAATATAAAAAATATAATTTTTTATGCCTTTAGAAATTATAAATTTATTAATATGGTTGTGAAATTATATATATTATTTAGTAGTTAATAGTAAAAAAAAAAAAAGAGGAGCTTTGGCCGGCTTAACCCGCCAGCCCGCAATTAGGCAGGGTGGGGTGGGATTCTAGGACCGCCTCACTAGGCGGGCTTCTGGTGGGGCGGGGTGGGCTTCCTCGCTTGCCACCCCTATCTACGTGATTCATAGTTGCGGGGTAGGGTGGGATTCTAGGACTGCCTCACTAGGCGGACTTCTGGTGGGACGGGGCGGGCTTCCCCGCTTGCCACCCCTATCTACATGATTCATAAGCAAAACTTTTAAATCTCTCTTGTTCTTAACTCTTGAAAGTGCTACATATAGTTGGCCATGTGTAAATCCAATATGAGATAAAGTTTGATCTTGAGACTTATTAATTGTCATGGCAAACGATACTATTATGAAGAATTGTCTT